>NC_090733.1:126724997-126739997 GCF_036898095.1 Palaemon carinicauda | reverse complement strand
TACACCGTTGAGAAAAGGTTATTTTGATCGGAAATTCTCCCTAAAAATATAATATTCTCAGTCGTATTTCAGTAAAATACAGGCAACCGTAATTTTTTACCCTACTTTGTTATTATCCTTTACATGTTGGTGACCTTAATATCACTCCTTGACGTCAGTATATCCGGTTTTAAAACGGCAAATGCTTGCTTAGATTTATTCCAGGATTTTTACCTTTTTTTTAATGCAAATTCTAACAGTTTAGTAATCCTTTTCAGACTGTCAAAACTGATTTAAAGATTTAAGAACTGAATCAACGAAAAAACCAGTAAGGCAAAAAGGGATAGGAACTTACACACCTGACTTTTATAACTGATTTGAAAAAATAATTAAATCGTCGATTAAGCAAATTGACACAGACTGATAGTGATATTTTCAGAATGGTGAATTTATATTTCCAATTAAGCTTAATTACGTAATGTCTCTTTAACATTATTTATATTTCCAATTAAGTTTAATTACGTAATATCTCTTTAACATTATGTATATTTCCAATCAAGCTTAATTACGTTATATCTCTTAAAATTATTTATGTTTCCAATTAAGCTTAATTATGTAATATCTCTTTAACATTGTTTATATTTCCAATCAAGCTTAATTACGTAATATCTCTTTAATATTATTTATATTTCCAATCAAGCTTAATCACGTAATATCTCTTTAACATTATTTGTATTTCCAATCAAGCTTAATTACATAATACCTCTTTAACATTATTTATATTTCCATTCAAGCTTAATTGCGTAATATTTCCAATCAAGCTTAATTACGTAATATCTCTTTAACATTATTTTTATTTCCAATAAAGCTTAATTACGCAATATCTCTTTAACATTATTTATATCTCCAATCAAGCTTAATTACGCCATATCTCTTTAACATTATTTATATTTCCAGTCAAGTTTAATTACGCCATATCTCTTTAACATTATTTATATCTCCAATCAAGCTTAATTACGCCATATCTCTTTAACATTATTTATATCTCCAATCAAGCTTAATTACGCAATATCTCTTTAACATTATTTATATTTCCAGTCAAGTTTAATTACGCAATATCTCTTTAACATTATTTATATCTCCAATCAAGCTTAATTACGCCATATCTCTTTAACATTATTTATATCTCCAATCAAGCTTAATTACGCCATATCTCTTTAACATTATTTATATCTCCAATCAAGCTTAATTACGCCATATCTCTTTAACATTATTTATATCTCCAATCAAGCTTAATTACGCAATATCTCTTTAACATTATTTATATCTCCAATCAAGCTTAATTACGCCATATCTCTTTAACATTATTTATATCTCCAATCAAGCTTAATTACGCCATATCTCTTTAACATTATTTATATCTCCAATCAAGCTTAATTACGCCATATCTCTTTAACATTATTTATATTTCCAATCAAGCTTAATTACGCAATATCTCTTTAACATTATTTATATTTCCAATCAAGCTTAATTACGCAATATCTCTTTAACATTATTTATATATCCAATCAAGCTTAATTACGCGATATCTCTTTAACATTATTTATATCTCCAATCAAGCTTAATTACGTAATATCTCTTTAACATTATCAAGCTTAATTACGCGATATCTCTTTAACATTATTTATATTTCCAATCTAGCTTAATTACGCAATATCTCTTTAACACTATTTATATCTCCAATCAAGCTTAATTACGCAATATATCTTTAACATTATTTATATTTGTAATCAAGCTTAATTACGCAATATCTCTTTAACATTATTTATATATCCAATCAAGCTTAATTACGCGATATCTCTTTAACATTATTTATATCTCCAATCAAGCTTAATTACGTAATATATCTTTAACATTATTTATATATCCAATCAAGCTTAATTACGCGATATCTCTTTAACATTATTTATATTTCCAATCAAGCTTAATTACGCAATATCTCTTTAACATTATTTATATCTCCAATCAAGCTTAATTACGCAATATCTCTTTAACATTATTTATATTTCCAATCAAGTTCAATTGCGCAATATCTCTTTAACATTATTTATATCTCCAATCAAGCTTAATTACGCAATATCTCTTTAACATTATTTATATCTCCAATCAAGCTTAATTACGCAATATCTCTTTAACATTATTTATATCTCCAATCAAGCTTAATTACGCAATATCTCTTTAACATTATTTATATTTGTATTCAAGCTTAATTACGCAATATATCTTTAACATTATTTATATATCCAATCAAGCTTAATTACGCGATATCTCTTTAACATTATTTATATCTCCAATCAAGCTTAGTTACGTAATATCTCTTTAACATTATTTATATTTCCAATCAAGCTTAATTACGCAATATCTCTTTAACATTATTTATATCTCCAATCAAGCTTAGTTACGTAATATCTCTTTAACATTATTTATATCTCCAATCAAGCTTAATTACGCAATATCTCTTTAACATTATTTATATTTGTAATCAAGCTTAATTACGCAATATCTCTTTAACATTATTTATATATCCAATCAAGCTTAATTACGCGATATCTCTTTAACATTATTTATATCTCCAATCAAGCTTAGTTACGTAATATTTCTTTAACATTATTTATATTTCCAATCAAGCTTAATTACGCAATATCTCTTTAACATTATTTATATCTCCAATCAAGCTTAGTTACGTAATATCTCTTTAACATTATTTATATCTCCAATCAAGCTTAATTACGCAATATCTCTTTAACATTATTTATATCTCCAATCAAGCTTAATTACGCAATATTTCTAACATTATTTATATTTGCAATCAAGTTTAATTACGCAATATCTCTTTAACATTATTTAAATTTCAATCAAGCTTAATTACGCAATATCTCTTTAACATTATTTATATCTCCAATCAAGCTTAATTACGCAATATCTCTTTAACATTATTTATATCTCCAATCAAGCTTAATTACGCAATATCTCTTTAACATTATTTATATCTCCAATCAAGCTTAATTACGCAATATTTCTAACATTATTTATATTTGCAATCAAGTTTAATTACGCAATATCTCTTTAACATTATTTATATTTCAATCAAGCTTAATTACGCAATATCTCTTTAACATTATTTATATTTCAATCAAGCTTAATTACGCAATATCTCTTTAACATTATTTATATTTCCAATCAAGGTTAATTGCGTCCTATTTCCAATCAAGCTTAATTGCGTAATATCTATTCAACATTATTTATATTTCCATTCAAGCTTAATTATGTAATATCTCTTTAACATTATTTATATTTCCAATTAAGCTTAATTATGTAATATCTCTAACATCATTTATATTTCCAATCAAGCTTAATTATGTAATATCTCTTTAACATTATTTATATTTCCAATCAAGCTTAATTATGTAATATCTCTTTAACATTATTTATATTTCCAATTAAGCTTAATTACGTAATATCTCTTTAACATTATTTATATTTCCAATCAAGCTTTGGTAATATCTCTAAAATTATTTATATTTCCAATCAAGCTTAATTATATAATATCTCTTTAACATTATTTATATTTCCAACCAAGCTTAATTACGGAATATCTCTTTAACATTATTTGTATTTCCAATCAAGGTTGATTATGTATTATCTCTTCATCATTTATATATCCAATTAAGCTTAATTACGTAATATCTCTTTAACATTTAATTTTAGAGAAGATATTTGATAGTCTCAACAGGACCAAATCAATTTGAGAAACAACTCACGTTTGGCTGTATGGTAAAAAGGACGGCTTCTCTGCCTTGGTCGTCATCCTCAGTGCTGTTCCGCTGAACGACTATGTACAGCGACGGCGGTCTCTTCACGATCATTGCCATCCTGTGGAATGGCCGGAGAGACTTCCCCAAGGCAGACGCCCGGTGCGAAGAACAGACCGAGTCTATGCGTTCTTCTTCTTTGCTTTTGTTTAATCTCGTCGGCGTCATTCAGACGGATCTGTCGTCTGCCCAAGCGAGGAATGGTTTCCAGATCGAAGGTTTCTTACGACTTTTCTCGTTTGTTTTTTATGTAAACAAGCCAGTGCTTACTGTAGAAGTTTTGAAGACTTGTGCCAGTAGAATTAGCTTTTGGTTCCAGGTTTGGCTTTGGAGTGGGGTTCTAATTTCAGGCTTGGCCCTGAGATAGGGTTCTGGTTCAAGGTTTGGCTTTGGAGTGGGGTTCTAGCTTCAGGTTTAGCTTTGGAGTGGGGTTCTAGTTTCAGCTTTGTCTTTGGAGCGGGTTCTAATTTCAGGTTTGGCCCTAAGATAGGGTTCTGGTTCAAGGTTTGGCTTTGGACTGGGGTCTTGTTTCAGGTTTGGCTTTGGAGTGGGGTTCTAGGTTCAGGTTTAGCTTTGGAGTGGGGTTCTAGTTTCAGCTTTGGTTTTGGAGGGGGGTTCTAATTTCAGGTTTGGCCCTGAGATAGGGTTCTGGTTCAAGGTTTAGCTTTGGATTGGGTTCTAGTTTCAAGTTTGGCCTTTGGCTAGGGTTCTAGTTCAAGGTTTGGCTTTGGACTGGGTTCCAGTTTCATGTTTGGCCTTGGGTTAGGGTTATAGTTTCAGGTTTGACATTGGAATTGGGTTCGTGTTTCAGGTTTGGCTGTGGAGTAGGGTTCTGTTTTCCGTTTTGGGTTTGGAGTGGAATTCTGGTTTCAGGTTAGTCTTGGAGTGGGGTTCTGGTTTCAGAATTGACCTCGAAGTAGAGTTCTGGTTTCCAGTTTAGCTTTGGAGTAGGGTTTTATTTTCAGTTTTGGGTTTGGAGTGGAATTTTGGTTTCAGGTTTAGTCTTGGAGTGGGGTTCTGGTTTCAGAATTGACCTCGAAGTGGAGTACTGGTTTCAGGGTTTCTACGGAGTGGGTTTCTGGTTTTGCTTCCGTGAAATGAGTTTATGGTTTCCGGGTTTTTTTTTCTTTGGAATTGGTTTTTGGTGTCAGTTTTTGCACTTAATGTGTGTTCCTGGTATCATGTTCGCAGGTAGATCAAACATTTTGTTTCAAGTTAATAGTAATTTTCCCCACATATATCTTTTATATATATGTTTTCATATATAAACTTTAATAAAAATATATATCCGTCATCCCAACCGGGTTACGACTAAACTTCCAGAGCACTGGACCTGTTTGTTTACAAGATTGTTTATGTTCTGTGCTGTTGCATGGTGAAACCTCGTCAAATGCATAATAGCTGCCTCCAAGTCACGGACAATAAAACAGTCTCTTTTAAGTTACACATCAGGCATTACACATGAAGACATTTACAGACCTCATTACTTCATATGAATGAATAACATTTACTTCCCAAAACCAAGGTTATATAATGAAATTAGAAGCACAAACATAACTCGGCTGTTATTTAATGACTCACTACCTTTATATAAGGCTTTGGACACATCAATCACCTCTTATTGAATCTGTCATGTATAACCTTTCATGTGTAAATGACATTCGCATTTTTTATTCAACGTTGTTGAAAATGATATATAAACTTTTATTCAAATTATTATTTCACTATCACTGTAAACACGAAGTAAATCACAACCTTGGACACGAAATTCCCTTCGCAGATTATTCCACTGAAAACTCGCTTCCCTTTTTAAACTTCGAACCAAATCACAGATGGGACCCATGGCCTCATGGAATATTTACAAGTCCTCAGATGTTCCAGCCAATGGTAAGAAGAGGAGAGTTTTCCAACGTAGTAGGAGGAGGAGGCATCACTATATTCACGATGACTCAGAGAAGATGCGGCACCACTCTCGAATCGGACACGCCTGCAGAGCCCGAGTGCCTTGTGGACGGTGGTTCCAGGTCAGAATGGCACACGCATGGAAGAAGACAAGACTTCCCTCTCCCTAGGGAGGAGCTGACGAGGGGGGAAGAGGGGGAAGGGGGCAGCGGAGGAAGTGAGAGACACACGGAGGGGTAGTGAGTGAGAGAAAGAGAGAGTCTCTATTCATATGATCAATAAAGACCTCTCCCTGAAAAGAAGGGGTTGGGGGGTTGGTAAGGGATTTCGTGTTGACCTCAACTCCATTTCTTACGATCCCTCACTTCTTCCCTTCTCGGATCCTTAGTATTTTTTATTCTTCCTACCTCACTTGCCTCCCTCTCCTTCCGCCCGCTTGCCCTTACCTGAAATAGCCCTTTTTTTTTCCTTTCAAATATTACGTCAATCCACCGTTCGCTCCATGACAGATTTCAGTATTTTCGGTTTGTTTGCTTTATAGCATTTGATTATTTTAGCCACCAGGCTTTTATGTTTCCCGAAAGATTTTTTCTTCATGACCTAGAAACATTTTTAACGTTATATTTACGCAAAATTTACCTTGCCCCTTGTATGTGCAAGATCTCTCTCTCTCTCTCTCTCTCTCTCTCTCTCTCTCTCTCTCTCTCTCTTCTTTTTAGCTTTTCACGTCTCTTGCAAGACTTAATTCGACTGATAAATTATAGATATGCTCTCTCTTTCTCTCTCTCTCTTCTCTCACTTTCTCTTTTTCAAGACTTTGACTGATAAATTGTAGATATGTAATATCTCTCTCTCTCTCTCTCTCTCTCTCTCTCTCTCTCTCTCTCTCTCTCTCTCTCTCTCTCTCTCCTTTTAGCTTTTCACGTCTCTCTCTTCCAAGACTTTATTTGACTGATAAATTATAGATATGCTCTCTCTTTCTCTCTCTTCTCTCACTTTCTCTTTTACAAGATTTTATTTGACTGATAAATTATAAATATGTAATATCTCTCTCTCTCTCTCTCTCTCTCTCTCTCTCTCTCTCTCTCTCTCTCTCTCTCTCTCTCTCTCTCTCCTATTATTTAGTTTTCAATTATCTTCTCTGTACCTGTTCTTTCAACCTTTTCATATCCATGTATTCATTTCCCCTCTCCCTTGTAACCTCTTACACATTATTTCTCATGTTTTTTTCTCTCCCCTCTAACTGTCTCAACCAGCCCCTCAGATTTAATGACCTCCAGCTTTGTAGATGGCCTGTGTGCATTAATGCTCGAGAGTTATGCGATGGGAAGGGGACATAACTGTTGGGAATTCATCATGATCCTACAAGGTCAGGGACTCGAGTAATAGCTCGGATTCGAACCCCCCCCCCCTCTCTCTCTCTCTCTCTCTCTCTCTCTCTCTCTCCTCTCTCTCTCTCTCTCTCTCTCTCTCTCTCTCTCTCTCTCTCTCTCTAAGAAATTCGTAGTCTAAGCACCGAACCATGCACCCTCTCCACCCAACATCCTAAACCTCGCTACCTGTTATGGTATAGCCGTGTTTCAGTGAATTCTATCAAAGCTGAGCAGGGTTCGAACTCGCCCGTACATCTACACAAACACACACATACACTATATATATATATATATATATAATATATATATATATATATATATATATATATATGTGTGTGTGTATGTATATGTATATATATATATATATATATATATATATATATATATATATATACATAATACAGATAATTTTTGTATCTTACATTCGAAAAATCTAAAAAGCATATTAACTTTCTGATATTCAAGCAAAGCATGATGCTCAGAAACGTGACAGATTCTGACTTATTTCCGTAGCCCTTGGAAGAGCAGAGAGAGAGAGAGAGAGAGAGAGAGAGAGAGAGAGAGAGAGAGAGATAGAGAGAGAGAGAATATCTGAACTGGTCTCATTAAACCAACTCAAAGAATGCTAAGAGAAATATCCTATATTAAACGATCCAAAAGAATCCTTTCCTTTCTCCTAAATGTAATCATTATCACAAACTTTCCAAAAAGTAATGGAATGCAAACAAGCATTCCTATGGCAAAAGAAAGCAAACTACCCAAAGGACGAATGAGAAACGCGTAACTGTATTCCTCTGGGGGTCCGTGAAAATAAAATCCAAAATGTAGATTCCTGTGTATGTGATTAATTCTAAATTACCTACATACCATGGCGTTTGACCTTCATTCTTCCCGTTAAGTATTATGGATTAAAGGCTATGACATCATTAAGTGTGGCATGCACCCCTCCACTTCCCATGGGTAATTCGTTGTTTAAGGTGTAGAGTACAGAGTCCCATCTATTTGCCTTTGGTTTCTTGGAAGGGCGCGTCGAAGGCATTACAGCTAGAAAATCCTTACCTTAAGGAATGTACATTTTCCCTTCAAGGTCAAAGACGGGAAGTGAATGTGCCTCATTTGGTTGGTATTTCTTATCTACTTACGGGAATGATGATACGGGTGTCATGAGTTAAGGCTCGAGGGTGAGCCTGCAGTGGCCGTCATGGCCGTTTGATATCTGCTTTATATCAGTTTTATTTCCACAGAAAAAAACTCAACTTCAAGAGAGACAGTAAAATTAATGATAGTAAGATAATAATAATCAAAGTAATAATGATAATATTTAGAACGAGAGCAATAAGAGATTTCACACCTCCGGCAATGTACATAGCCAACATTTGACTAAAGTCTATGGACATCGCCTCCCACTTTTTAGTGGTAATCAAATATCATTCGGTATGAGAATTGCAGATTTTTTTTTTAATAATTAGGATTACACTAAGGGAAATTATAGATGAATACAGTGTGTGATTATGTGTATGTGTGTTCTATACATGCATTTCAAAAGTCTAGAAATTAGATATTAAGTGCTTTAGTTATGGTAGTGGGAAATCACTCTTCACCATGTAAGCGAGTAGCTTTTTCTTATTGCGTTCTTGTAACCGAAAATATAATCGATTTATATTTAATAACTTTTTTATTTTTCAATTAGGGTTAAAATTTACGGTGCCATTTTTTTATCCGGGTTAGGGCTCAGCAGGAGTATAATTTATAGAACTGATTTTACTTGAAATTCCCATTTTGTAAAGTTTTCCATTTTTGGATTCTGAAATGATAATTTACTCGGGTATTCCCTTTTTCCGTAAATTATTGCCTACACTGTTAGAAAAAAACCGTAATTTTAATTGGAAATTCTCCTTAAAATTATACTGTTCTCAGCAGTATTTCAGTAAAATACGGGTGACCGTAATTTTACCTTATTTATTATCTTTAACGGGTTGGTAACCGTAATATCACACTTTTACGCCAATATAACCGTTTTTTTTTTAAACTGTAACAATCCTGGAATAAATGTTGCCAGACTTTTACCGTTTTTTTTTTCTATTATAAATTTTTAACAGTATGATAAAGATAAAGATCCAGACCATATTGATAATTTTAACCAACTTTCGTTCAGGTAAACCAACTATATATTCACCTTCTTATAATCTTATCTGCATAATGTATTCACCAAAGTGCCCAGTACCAGTAATTACATTTGAGAAATCTCTGGATACACGACGCTGTTATTATCCTGCACATTCCAGGCTCTGGCATTGCATCATCATTATCAGAAGGCCTGTCACGGGGACTTCCCTTTCCTAAGTACAAGGTGGATAATACGAGTCAGGGTTGCCAGGTTGGCCTTTTTCGGGCCAAAAAAAACTTCAAATTTGGCATTTTTTCGTGCTAGATACCTAAATTTGACCTTTTTGAAAATGGTTAGCCTTAAATGCTATATTTTCGGCCTTTTCCTACTATTACGTTGGCCTTTTAAAGCTGCAGTTGATCAGACGTTGGCCTTTTTCTCATTTGGAAAACCTGGCAACTCTGGTACGAGTGACATAAATTATGGCAGGTGAATAAAACCCAAGTATATGCATCGTGTTGGTTATTATTACTACTATTATTTTAGCAGGTAGTGGGTTAGCCAGGGTCAAGCCAACCGTTGAGATACTACCTCCAGAGAGCTATTGGCTCCTTTGACTTGCCAGACAGTATTAAATTGGATCCCCTATCTGGTTACGGCTCATTTTTTCATTTGCTCACACATACACTAAATACTTTGGCATATTATTTCTACATTCTCCTCCATCCTCATATACATAACAACACTGAGATTACCAAACAATTCTTCTTTGTTGAAGGGGTTAACTACTGCACCGTAGTTGTTCAGTGGCTACTTCCCTCTTGGTAAGGGAAGAAGAGAGACTTTAGCTATGGTAAGCAGCTCTTCTAGGAGGACACTCCAAAATCGAAACTTTGTTCTCTAGTCTTGGGTAGTGCCATGGCCTCTGTACCATAGTCTTCCACTGTCTTGAGCTAGAGTTTTCTTGCTTGAGGGTACACTCAGGCACACTATTCTACTTTATTTCTCTTCCTCGTGTTATTTTAATAGTTTACATATGAAAGATTTATTCTAATGTTATTGTTCTTAGAATTATCTTGTAGTTTATTTCCTTATTTCCTTTCCTCACTGAGCTATTTTCCCTGTTAGGGCCCTTGAGATTATAGTATCCTGTTTTGTTTTTTTTCAACTAGGGTTATATCTTGACAAATAATAATAGCTAAGCTACAACCTTAGTTGGATAAGCAGGATGCTATGAGCCCAAGGGCTCCAACTGGTAAAAATGACCAGCGGAGAAAGGAAATAAATAAACTATGTGAGAGGTAATGAACAACTAGTATAGAATTTTTAAAGAACAGTAACAACATTAAAACAGATTATATAAACTATAAAAAGAGACTTATGTCGGCCTATTCAACGTAAAACCATTTGCTGCAATTTTGAACTTTTGTAGTTCCACCTATTCAACTACCCGATTTGGAAGATCATTCCACAACTTGGTCACAGCTGGAATAAAACTTCTAGCATACTGTGTTGTAATCACCAACAACTCATTTGTCATTTCTGTCTTATATATGCATGTCTTGATGGAGCTTAGGTTTATAAACAACAATATTTTCTACACATATCACTATTTTGAGTTTCCTAATTTGCAGTTAAAATATAGTTTTTAATAAATATCATAATTCATAGATAATTCAAATATAAAAAACTGTAGAAGGCCTGTTATTTTGAAGTAATTAGACTATTAAAGACAAAGATCTAAATCTGCTTTTTCTTCGACACAGATATTTTTCTTTGGTTTTTAAATCTATAATGAAAGGAAATTAATATTACCAAAGATGTGAGAGCTTATAAATTTCAGTCTTCATTATTTTCACTTTTAAACTAAGTTTTCCAAAAGTTATGAGAAAGGTAGGCGGGAGATTATTGAACCATGTAGCCGTAATTTTTATCATTGAGTTTTTAATTCCAAAAATTCATTCAAAGACAACTTACATTCTACAGGAATTTTTCGATTTCCTCTCTGGTATTCCAGTAATGTTCTTTAATAAAATTAATGCATTTCTCTCTGGGGAGAACATTTTTCAGTCATGAAACTTGTGATCAAACAAGACTTGTACAAAGAAATTACACTGGAATGAAAATTGGAGTAGCTTGTATTGTAAAGGTCTAATACTCTCTCTCTCTCTCTCTCTCTCTCTCTCTCTCTCTCTCTCTCTCTCTCTCTCTCTCTCTCTCTCTCTCTCTCTCTCTCTCTCAAACAATACTTGTACAAAGAAATTACACTGGAATGAAAATTAGAGTAGCATGAATTGTAAAGCTCTCTCTCTCTCTCTCTCTCTCTCTCTCTCTCTCTCTCTCTCTCTCTCTCTCTCTCTCTCTCTCTCTCTCTCCTGTTGAAGTAGTTTCTGACTCCAACCAACAGCGTATTATTAATCTAATTGGTTTAATGATAATGAAATTAAATTTCTTATGTTCACCTGCATTTCCGGCTTTCAACGGGTTGCAAAATTGTCTCGGAATACTCACATAATTAGCGCTAAACATACTTTATTATTATTATTATTATGAATATTATTATTATTATTATTATTATTATTATTTGAAATAAGATTCCTTCAAATTCTCTATCGTCCTCAGGACCCTTACATTCACGCACCCGTTCTTAATCATGTAATGTACGGTAGAGGCTGACGGTCTGAACGCACGATAGATTTTACCAATTGCGTCATTTTTTCATATACTGTCCAGCTTTAAGATTATACTCACCTCGTGACTTCCAGCCCATTTGTCCAAGTCCTTCAACTTCATTTTACTTCAATTACCATCTTACTTCAATTACCACCCTCGTTGAAAAACAAAACCTAGGTGCGAGTCTCACAAGTATATAAATGTGATGCTACCGCTATTATTATTATTATTATTATTATTAAATGCTAAGCTACAACCCTAGTTGGAAAAGCAGGATTCTATAAGCCCAGGGGCCCCAACAGGGAAAATAGCCCAGTGAGGAAAGGAAACAAGGGAAAATAAAATATTTTAAGAATAGTAACAACATTAAAATAAATATTTCCTATATAAACAATAAAAACTTCAACAACACAAGAGGAAGAGAAACTAGATATAACAGTGTGCCCGAGTGTACTCTCAAGCAAGAGAACTCTAACCGAAGACAGTGGAAGACCATGGTACAGAGGCTATAGCACTACCCAAGACTAGAGAACAATGGTTTGATTTTGGAGTGTCCTTCTCCGAGAAGAGCTGCTTACCATAGCTAGAGAGTCTCTTCTACCTTTAGCAAGAGAAAAGTAGCCGCTGAACAATTATATTGCCGTAATTAACCTCTTAGGTGAAGAAGAATTGTTTGGTAATCACAATATTGTCAGGTGTATGAGGACAGAGGAGAATCTGTAAAGAATAGGCTAGACTATTCGGTGTCTGTGTAGGCAAAGGGAAAGAACCGTAACCAGAGAGAAGGATCCAATGTAGTACTGTCTGGCCAGTCAAAGGACCCCCTAACTCTCTAGCAGTAGTATCTCAACGGGTGGCTGGTGCCCTGGCCAACCTACTACCTAGGAAGTTATTGGGTCCTTTGACTGGCCAGACAGTACTACATAGCATCATTCATTCTGGTTACGACTCATTTTCATTTTGCTTCACACATGCCGAATAGTCTGGCCTATTCTTTACATGTTCTCCCCTGTCCTCATACACCTGACAACATTGAGGTTACCAAACAATTCTTCTTTGCTCTAGGGGTTAACTACTGTAATGTAGTTATTCAGTTATATCCTCTTGGTGAGGGTAGAAGGCACTCTTTAGCTATGGTAAGCAGCTCTTCTAGGAGAAGGACACTACAAAATTAAACCATTGTTCTCTAGTCTTGGGTAGTGCTATAGCCTCTGTACCATGGTCTTTCACTTTCTTGGGGTAGAGCTCTCATGCTTGAGGGTGCATTCGGGCACATCTTATTTCTCTTCCTCTTGTTTTTTTTTTTTTTTTTTTCAAGTTGTTATTAGTTTATATATGAAAGATTTATTTCAACGTTGTTACTGCTCGTTAAATGTTTTGTTTTAATTGTTAATTACTTTTCGTATAGTTTCTATTTCCTTTCCTCACTGGACTATTTTCCCTGTTGGAGCCCCTGGGCTTATAGCATCCTGCTTTTCCAACTAGGGTTGTAGCTTACCAAGTAATAATAATAATAATAATAATAATAATAATAATAATGTGCTTCATTTGAATAGATAAACGAACTGACACATCATCAGTAGAGTGGATTAATTGAAATTTTCCTGGCAGTCTACACAACAGTGAAAGTTATAACGCATCCTCTCTAACAGCAAAGCTCCCAGGCAGTGTTCCTTGGTGGACAAGGAGACCATTACCAGTTTTGATGCATAAAAGAATAATATTCCTCATGTTCTTGGGGGAAAACCAAGAATTTGGGCCCTACCTCAAAGATGGAGCAAGGTTGGGAAAGGAGACAAAATCAAATCGTAATAAGAGATTAATTAGCTTCAATGGTCCTTGGTGGACAAGGAGACCATTACCAGTTTTGATGCATAAAAGAATAATATTCCTCATGTTCTTGGGGGGAAAACCAAGAATTTGGGCCCTACCTCAAAGATGGAGCAAGGTGGGGAAAGGAGACAAAATCAAATCGTAATAAGAGATTAGTTAACTTCGAATCAGGTAAAAATCCATGTAAATATTCATTCAACATTCCATTTTCTAATTCTACACTCCATATCTAAAACTGTCCGAGGTGGGTTGCGATGATAAGGTAGGCATGACAGACATACTAATCGACTTTGGAACTTAATTATTATTCTGTTTTCCTTAGTTCATAATTCTCCTTTCTGAAATAGGCAATTTTTTCAGTTACTTCATCTTTTATGCTTTACCTTCATCCAAGGGTTGTGGTGTCTGATGTGGTAACGGCCCTGACTGGTGAATGCCAGACTGAGGTTCGAGTCCCGCTCAAACTCGTTAGTTCCTTTGTTTGCTGCAACCTCACCATCCTTGTGAGCTAAGGATTTGGGTGTTTCCGAGAGCCTATAGGTCTATATGCTGAGTCATCAGCAGCCATTGCCTGGCCCTCCATGGTCCTAGCTCTGGTGGAGAGGGGGCTTGGGCGCTGATCATATGTATGTATATGGTTAGTCTCTAGGGCATTTTCCCGCTCGATAGGTCAATGTTACTTTACCTTGCCCCTGCCATTCATGAGCGGCTTTTAAAACCTTCAAAAACTTGCTTTATTCAACGCTGAATGGTAAGTCTCATAAGCCTTTGTATATAGATAATTATTACCTGACAATCAACATCTTCCATGAAATATGCGTGCTAATGATGAGTCACTTGTTACATGATTATTGAAATTATATTGATATAGCAAAAATTTACCCTGGTTTCTTTGTGTCTATTATTATTTCATTGTGTTTACTTACTTTACTTTAATGGTTGCTTTTCTGGTCCTATACAACAGAGGAACCCTACTCTCTACAGTAGTGGTTCCCAACCTGGGGGAAATTTCCCCCTGGGGGGAAATTTGAAGCTTCCAGGGGGGAAATAATTACACTACCTACTAACTAAAACAAGCGGAACATGTCCTCATAGTACTTGCAGCAATTTGTTGTTAGCCATTCAATTGTGATATGATCATATCAGTTCTCACTGACATGATATTCAAGGGGAGAATTGGAGTATCATGCCCATTTCTGAGGCAGGCGAGTGGGCATGAGGGCTGGGCGGGGCATGAAGTGGGGAAATCTGGATGGTTGAA
>NC_090733.1:126717497-126719997 GCF_036898095.1 Palaemon carinicauda | reverse complement strand
TTTAAATGTTATTTTCAAAATAGACAGAAAGATACCAATCTCGTCAAGTTTTGTCTTCATTTCAACCAGAGATTTATAAGAATCCAAAAAAACAATTAGAATTAGAAAACCGAAAGAATGAAAAAACACATCCTATTAGATTGTCATATTTTAGGTCAATGATTCCAGTTAATGTGCTTCATCTTTACAGCTTCTCTCTCTCTCTCTCTCTCTCTCTCTCTCTCTCTCTCTCTCTCTCTCTCTCTCTCTCTCTCTCTCTCTCAGGCTGCTATGCTGTTGCGTGTTCTTTGCATTAGTTCGGACCCATCATGCGTGGGATTTTTGATTGATGTAAATGAATTCAAGTTCTCAGAACTGCTGCGCAAAATAGCAGGATCTCTTTATTGTTTCTTCTTATATAAACGGAGGTTGGGTATTTTAAGTACATTAATCCAGAAAACTTGAGGAATTCCTCGGCTTCATCCACATTTCCCAAAGACTAATAATTCATTCATCTGTTAATTTTGTTCTGTCAGTCCAGTAGCTCTGTAGTCCAGTCATGTCCCATTGCCTGTCACATCAACAACGATATTATTATTATTATTATTATTATTATTATTATTATTATTATTATTATTATTACTACTACTACTACTACTACTACTAGCTAAGCTACATCCCTAGCTGGAAAAGCAGAAATCTCAAAACAGAGAAAATGGCCCAGTGAGGAAAGGAAAAAAATGAAATAAACTATATAAAAGAAGTAATGAATAAAAAAACATAAGAACAATATCATCGTCCCCTCTCATTTATCCAAAACTAAGATGAACAAGTAACGGCCTGAAGTTAATGTGTGTGTTTTTTTTTTTTTTTTTCTGAATCCGAGGAATTCTTCCTACATTTTCTATGTGGGTTTAATTATTCTGTCATTTCAGTCTATTCAATATTAAAATTACTAATGTAAACAATTGATATACATGTACAGTATGCACATGCATATACACACACACATATATATATATATGTGTATATATATGTATGTATATATATGTATATATATATATATATATATATATATATATATATATATATATATATTTTCAGTATGCTTTACTATCACAAGTCTCAGGTGACTTGATATGCAGCAAAGATCAGTATGAAATAATAAATTGCTTTAGTACCTAGCGCTTTTGTGCCTTTTAATACACCCTGAAGTGTGTATTAAATCTTATAACTAGAATGTGTTTTCATCTAAAAATGAAATTAAATCTTTTAAATCTTATAACTCTAATGTATATCCATCCAAAAGAAACTAAATATTTCTTAAATCTTATTTCTCAAATGTATATTAATTCAAAAGAAACTTGACCTCTTTTAAATCTTATAACTGAAATGTATATCCATCCAAAAGATCAGCCTTCTCCCTGTGCCATTCTCTGTGAGGGAACTCTCCAAGTCTCGACACCCTTCCTATATGCATACTTTTTAGTCGCAGCAGAGATTTCTGGCGAAATAAGCCCCACCCCCTGATGACGTCATAGCCAATCATGTCCCCCCTCATTAACAGCGGTCATAACACATCTCCTTAAAGGGATTATAATTTAGTATACTTTGAAAATTGCAAAAGGATATATTCTGACCGCTGATAACATGGGAAACCACGTGATTGGCTATGACGTCATCAGGGGGTGGGGCTTACTTCGTCCCTGATGACGTCATAGCCAATCATGTCCCCCGCATTAACAGCGGTCATAACACATCTCCTTAAAAGGATTATAATTAATTATACTTTGAAAATTGTAAAAGGATATATTGCGACCGCTGATAACTTGGGAAACTACGTGATTGGCTATGACGTCATCAAGGGGAGGGGCTTATTTCGTCCGGAATCTTTGCAGGCGGCTACAGTTACTCTCCGTTCACTGCACATGAGTTCAGCCTGGCTCCGAACTCGAGCACACTCGCTCTGTCACGTTGGCCGCGGTCACTTTTATGATAAGGCTTTTATTAGGTTTTTCCGGCCAAGGAAAAGGAATAAAAGAGATAGGGAATTATGATAGTATTCATGTCTTTATAGGGTGTGCGTAATAAATGTCTGACCAGACCAACACGTCAGTGGTTATTCAAGAACACGAAGACCTATTATATTTATAATTCTGGATTTAGGTTACTTTTCTTATGGACGTAACAAAGTTTTATTATTCTTTTGGTTTTCAGTTAGTTACAGCGAAACATTTTTATTTGATTTACTTGATAATAGATATTTTACATATTTGTTAGTGACCTCAGTATATTTACATCTATGCCGGCATTCATGTACAAATGTGTTTCATGATGCCAATTCGAATAGTGGTATTTTTCTTTCATAAACAGATGAATCAGCTTAATAACTACAAAGATTCAATAAGAAACAAGACAAGTATTTCCATTCTTTGGTTGCTTGTGCCTTTTCTTTTATACATCAAAGTTTATTTTTATTTCTTATGATTATAGTTCTTTCTGGTGAAGCGTTACTTGACGT
>NC_090733.1:126702497-126712497 GCF_036898095.1 Palaemon carinicauda | reverse complement strand
TAAAAAGATATTTTGTCAGCCTGTTCAACGTAAAAACAATTGAAACAGGATACTATAAGCCCAAGGGCTCCATCACGGAGAAACAGTCTAATGGGGAAAGGAAATAAATAAAACTATATGAGAAGTTTTGAACAATTAGAATAAACTGTATTAAGAATATTAACTACATTCAAACAGATCAATCATATATAAACTATAAAAAGATACTTTTGTCAGCCTGTTCAACATTTGCTGCTGGAACTTTTGAAGTTTAATCGATTCAACTACCCGATTAGGAAGATCTTTCAATACTAGGTGACAGCGGGAATAAAACTTCTTGTATACTGTGTAGTACACTGTTGAAAATTTGCATTAGAAAAAACGGAAAATGTGTGGTAACATTTATCCCAGGATTTTTACCGTTTTAGAAATGGATATATTGACGTAAAGGAGGGATATTACGGTCACTAACCCGTAAAAGACGATGACAAATGAAGGTAAAATTACGGTCGCCTGTATTTTACTGAAATATGGTTGAGAACTATATTTTTACGGCGAATTTTCGATTATAATTACGGTTTTTTCCAACTGTGTATTGGGCGATTTTTTTGCTACGTAAACTAGATAAGAAGCCATAATGGGAGAATATAAAAGGGATCATGTTTCATTGGTGTCTTGTTAAATGTGTAGTTCATTGCTGATATACATTGATTCTTTTGTGATAACATAAATAATCACTGGTATGGTCCATCCTTCCGTATTGGCTATTCATATTGTTTTTTTTTTTTTTTTTTTTTCCAAATCCAGATTTTATTATTCGTCAAAAGAGCTATCTTCAGTGACGGGTTATTTTTTGAGCATTTACGAACTCATCACATTTTCTATTTGATATTTTAATTTTCTTTCAATTCCTTGTGTGGTTTAATTCATTAGAAAAAAAAATTTTCATTGTAATTTAAAATATTCTTTTATATTTTGTTTCTAGACATTTTTTATTTTCTCATTTATATATGAAATATCTGATTTCATGTTGTTACGGTTTTTAGAATGATCTTTATTTTAATTGTTCATTGCTTCTCATATTATATATTCATTTCCTTATTTCCTTTCCTCACTGGGCTAATTCTCCATGTTGGAGACCTTGGCCTTATAGCATCCTGCTTTTCCAACTAGGGTTGTAGCTTAGCTAATAATAATAATAATAATAATAATAATAATAATATTTAATAATGATAATAAAAACAACAACAACAACTACAATAATAATAATAATAATAATAATAATAATAATAATAATAATAATAATAATAATAATAATAAAAGCATATCACCAATAGCTTACCATTCATGATACTTATTTTCTTTCAAAATTATTGTATTCTTTTATTTAATTCACATAACCAGTAAATAACTAGATGGCTTCCACTTTTTTTTTCAATTCCCTAATATCGCAAGAGGGTCTGCCCCTCTCTTTTATCCTTCTCCTGTACTTCTCTTTCTCCCTATTTCCTTAATCTTTCCCATCCCGAGTACCTGCCTTTGAGCTATAAACTGGATTGTATCCAGGGGTACTCTTCCTTTCCCCATATTCCCTACTTCCCTATTCTTATTATCATTATTATTATTTTTTTTTTTTTTTTTTTTTTTTTTTTTTTTTTTTTTTTTTTTTTTTAATCAAATCCTTCATCAATACAATCATGGCGTCGTGTTTGCATAGTTGACATGTCGGTGTAATTCAATCGATTTTCTTTAACAATGACAACAGTTACGCCTCTGTTCAGTAATTGCTTACCGCTGTCATGTAACACATTAGTCGAAAGGAGTACGGTATATGACGTATATGTAAAAAAAAAAAAAACTTTGTTTGTTGTTTGTTTGTTTGTTGATGTCATGATCGTTTATTTTGGAAGTTACTTGAGCATATTAACATGCGCCGAATTGGTGCTTTTTTTTTTTTTTTTTTTTTTTTTTTTTTTTTTTTTTTTTTTTTTTTTGCCAAACTTCGTTGCGATGGTTATGTTTTCATAGGCGTGTTTTTATGTGTTTGTCTGTCTGTTTGTGTGTTTGTGATTCGCATAACTCAAAAACTATTAGACCAAATCTCCTGAAATTTTGTGGGATGATTAGCCATGATCCAAGGACAATCTAATTAGATTTTAATAATAATTGGGTCAAAAGTCAAGGCCAAGGTCACGAAAAGGTAAAAAACGCCTTTTTGCCATATCGTGATCAATTCTTACCTGATTTGCATGAAACTAGTGCCAAAATGTGCATAAAATCAATTGCCGATCTTGTGATATACAATATGATATAGGCGAAGGTATGTCCTCTACCGAGTGCCCGTTCTATAGTCCATTTCTTTTAGCGAGTCATATTTGCACCTACTCGCAATGGTGCCCTTTTAGCTCGGAAAAGTTTCCTGGTCGCTGACTGGTTAGAATTATCTAGTCCAACTAAACAGCGATCAGGAAACTTTTCCGAGCTAAAAGGGCACCGCTGCGAGTCTGTGCAAATATGACTCGCGAAAAGAAATGGATTATAGTTACTTCTTAGGTTAATTTATGATAAACGATATAAATCTTTATTTCTACTAAACAGACTTTCCTCTTACGTTAACGCAAACCAGACTATTGGACAGATGTAACAGTAAAACAACTCATAACCTTAAAACTATATTTCCTACGCATAAAATAATCACTTAATTCTAAAATCAGTGTCACACTGCATGAAAATTAAGGTCTTTTGGCCATGATAACAAATTTAGATGACAGATGTGTTTTGGGATCAAATACCCACATCATCAGATTTTATTGCTGATTAAAGTGACTGTGGCGAAGGTATGTGCGCTACCGAGTACCCGTTCTATTGTCAATTCTTTTTAGTGAGGCAGACTTGCACCGACTCGCAGGGGTGCCCTTTTAGCTTGGAAAAGTTTCCTGATCGCTGATTGGTTGGGTAAGATAACTCTAACCAATCAGATGGCAGGAAACTTTTCCGAGCTAAAAGGGCGCCGCTGCGAATCAGTGCAAAGGCGCCTCATTAAAAAAAAATGAGTATAGCTGTTGTTGCTAATAGTCTGACAACAACTTGCATTTCTGTATGTATGAATGTACATATGTGTCAATGCATATTCGTCTCAGAAGCTCTAAGAGACACGTTCGATACATGGTTGAGGGAAACCAGTTACGTACAGAGGTCATTATTCAATAGACTTCTGATGAGACAAGTTATTAATCTAGAAGTTGATAGTTTCAGGTATATCCCAACTGGGTTTTGACCCTTGAACCTCCCCCCCCCCCCCCACTGTGGTGCCCAACCACAACAGTGGCCTCCCCAGTATACAGCTTCAACTCACTCTCCTGGGCTGGGATCGATTTGCTGTCATGTGAATGCTAGGCGAACACGTTACCACTGCACTAGCCAGGAGGCTAGGTGAAGAAAATGATTAAATGTGCAATAGAATTGCCTTCTGTGAATAACAAATGATTTGATGAGTAATAAGTAATGAATAGAAATAAAAGATTCGAAAAATATGAAAATACGAATTCTTAGGAATCCCAAACGTGCCATATTAAATTCAGTTAATGAAAGTGTTGAAGTTTGCTATTCGGGCACATTGCTTCAAATGTTCCTGGAAAGTAATGATTTGCATGTCACGCTACGTTGAGTAGTGCTGGAGAGAGAGAGAGAGAGAGAGAGAGAGAGAGAGAGAGAGAGAGAGAGAGAGACCCTAACAGTAAAATTGCTATGACAGCCTTGCGCTTTGTGCCAATTCACCTGAAGTGTACGATTTACCGATTGTAGTCGATTATGAGTCAGTTGTTTACAGATTTTTACCTCAAAATTTATTTACTTTTTATCTATTTTAATTATTATATATTTTCATTCATTTTATTTAATATATGTTTTATTTTATTCATTTATTTAACTTTGATATAAAAGAGATTTCTTCCTGATGTTAATCAGGCCAGCCCTGTTAGAGTCGAGTTTATCCTATTGGGCTGGTTAATTTTCCCCTTTGACAACAACAACAACAATAACAAAGACAACAACAATAATAATAATAATAATAATAATAATAATAATAATAATAATAATAATAATAATAATAATAATAATATACACTTACATAATGAATGAAAAAGTCTACGATATTTCTGGGAGCAAAGCAGGTAAAATAAACTTTATCAAATAAGGTAAATAACAACATTGCTCTAAAATTCAACTACAACTGCAACAATTCCCTGTAAGTGAACTTCATGTTGTTGAGTATGTATTGATTACTTTAGGGAGACGAGTGCAATCCATATATGCTGTAAATGTTTAGCTGCTTAGGAACTCCATTTTTGTGATAAGTGAATATTAAGTTTTTTGTAATGCAAGATTGTGATATATTGATAAACCTGTGTGCATTGATTTATATTGGTAAGATGAGTAACACTGGAAGACCAAGTTTGAAAATATTAAGGCATGAAGGGTTACAAATTAAAATAGGTGAATATTAAGGTTTTTTTTATATAAAATTGTGATATATTGATAAATCTGTGTACATCAATTTAAATTGGTAAAGTGGGTAACACAGGAAGACCAAATTTGAAAATGTGAAGATATGAAGGGTTACAAATTAAAATAGATGAATATTAAGGTTTTTTTTATGTAAAATTGTGATACATTGATAAACCTGTGTACATCAATTTAAATTGGTAAATCGAATAATACAGGAAGACCAAGTTTGAAATTAAGACATGAAGGGTTACAAATTAAAATAGGTAAATATTAACGTTTTTATCTAAAATTGTGATATATTGATAAACCTGTGTACATCAATTTAAATTGTTTAAATGAGTAACACTGGAAGACCAAATTTGAAAATGTGAAGATATGAAGGGTTACCAATTAAAATAGGTAAATATTAACGTTATTATCTAAAATTGTGATATATTGATAAACCTGTGTACATCAATTTAAATTGGTAAAATGGGTAACACAGGAAGACCAAATTTGAAAAGTGAAGACATGAAGGGTTACCAATTAAAATAGGAGAGTATTAACGTTATTATCTAAAATTGTGATATATTGATAAACCTGTGTACATTAATTTAAATTGGTAAATGGGTAACACAGGAAGACCAAATTTGAAAATGTGAAGATATGAAGGGTTACCAATTAAAATAGGAGAGTATTAACGTTATTATCTAAAATTGTGATATATTGATAAACCTGTGTACATCAATTTAAATTGGTAAAGTGGGTAACACAGGAAGACCAAATTTGAAAAGTGAAGACATGAAGGGTTACCAATTAAAATAGGAGAGTATTAACGTTATTATCTAAAATTGTGATATATTGATAAACCTGTGTACATCAATTTAAATTGGTAAAGTGGGTAACACAGGAAGACCAAATTTGAAAATGTGAAGACATGAAGGTTTACAAATTAAAATATGTGAATATTAAGGTTTTTTTTTATCTAAAATTGTGATAGATTGATAATCCTGTATACATCAATTTAAATTGGTAAATTGAATAATACAGGAAGACCAAGTTTGAAATTAAGACATGAAGGGTTACAAATTAAAAAAGGTAAACATTAACGTTTTTATCTAAAATTGTGATATATTGATAAACCTGTGTACATTAATTTAAATTGGTAAAATGGGTAACACAGGAAGACCAAATTTGAAAATGTGAAGATATGAAGGGTTATCAATTAAAATAGGAGAGTATTAACAGTTTTTTTTTTTTATTTAAAATTTTTATATATTGATAAACCTGTGTACATCAAATTAAATTGGCAAAATGGGTAACACAGGCAGACCAAATTTGAAAATATTAGGGCATGAAGGGTTACAAATAACTGGATGCCAACATGCGTCAGTGTATTTATTATTTGTTTGTTCCTATCATATTTAGCGTTGATTATTCTCTCAATAGCATTTTCTTACTTATTTCTTATCGTTTTCTATTTACGATTAAGTCATCAGCTCTGAAACGACATATGCAGGATAATTTCAGTAAAGACTTAGTCTAAATTTAAAGTTTCCTGTAGATTTTATTGTTAAAAAATCAACTTTGGCCTTTCTTTCGGAAGCCACGTCTACTTTTGCATGATTACCTATAGTCCATTTCTTTTAGCGATGCAGATTTGCACCGACTCGCGGAGGTGCCCTTTTAGCTCGGAAAAGTTTCCTGATCGCTGATTAGTTAGACATTTGCACCGACTCGCAGCGGTGCCCTTTTAGCTCGGAAAAGTTTCCTGATCGCTGATTGGTTGGACGAGATAATTCTAACCAATCAGCGATCAGGAAACTTTTCCGAGCTAAAAGGGCACCGCCGCGAGTCGGTGCAAATATGCATCGCTAAAAGAAATGGACTATAATTGCTTTATGAATGATGTTTCTATTGTTGTTTATTAATATATCGTGCAAAACAAAGATTAGTGGGCTTAAGATAGGACTGCCAAATAATAGAACTCGTTAACATAACACTTTTATTCCATCAGTGTTTTAAGACTCATTTCTTCTTTGCTCAAGGGGTTAATTGCTACCTTGTAGTTAGCCAGTGGCTACTTTCCTCTTCGTTAGGGTAGAAGAGAGTTTAGCGGTGGCAAGCGGCCCATCTAGGAGAGGGACACTCCAAAATCAAACCATCGTTCTCTAGTCTTGGGTAGGGCCATAGCCACCTTGGTCTTCCACCGTCTTGGGGTAGAGTTCTCTTGCTTGAGGGTGCAGTGAAGCACACCATTTTATCTTATTTTTCTTCCTCTTGCTATTTTGAAGTTTTTATAGTTTATATATGAAAGATTTATTTTAATGTTATTGTTCTTAAAATTTTCTTGTAGTATATTTCCTTTCCTCATTGAGCGATTTTCCTTGTTGAGGCCCGTGGGCTTATAGCATCCTGCTTTACCAGCTAGGGTTATAGCTTAGCAAGTGATAATAGTAATGATAACAATAGTATAAAAAATTAACATATATAATAATTATGAAGTAGATATGAGTTTTATATTTTCATGAAATGAGAGGTTAATTAATAAGAAATATTATTTTACTGTATGAGGTGCTTTAGTGTCAAATCTTTTATATCAAGACAATACAGGATTAGATTCTAAAACGCAAGTCAGTTGAAAAAAACAGTATCTAATTGAAATGTTTCAGACTGAAGGTCTTTGCCCACCCCAACCAACAAAGCGAATACTGGCCGAATTCATCGCTGTTAGGCTATAAATTAAGTGAAATTTGTGACCGTGTCATCGATTGGGGTTCTTTCTGGCTACTAACCCCGCCATCAAAATGAAAATATATTGGTCTCCTGATCCAAAGCTAAATAAAAGTGAAGGATGGAAATGGATTTTTTAAGAACTTTATTAGCCTTTAGGTGACTTCTTCTTATTTGTCTGCATCTTTTCCCACCTTTTATGTGGGGTCGATGTTTCTGGCCAGCGTTCTCTATCTACCTCTGTCCCACACCTCATCACCGGTTAATCCCTTCGATCGAAGGTCATCCTTGATACAGTCCATCCACCTTCGCTTTGGTCTCCCTCTCCTTCTCGTTCCCTGTAACTCCATTTCCATCATTCTCTTTCCAATATACTGTTCATCTCTTCTCATGACATGACCATACCACCTCAGTCTACTTTCTTGTGTCTTATCTGATAGGTGACTGAAGGTACGAAAATTTGCCTACAGAATTTCCTGATCTCATTCTTAGATCTGTGCGAGAGAGCCGTTAGGTGATAACTGAGAGGCGAGGTTAATGCAATTAACTTTATTTCAACAGATCATGAGTTTATGTAGAAGACGTTCCGAGCAAGAACGTCACAAAAATTAAAACAAAATAATTCATGAATAGGAGGGCTTAAACAGGTTGTTATCAGTGAGAGGGGAGAGCAATACATGAAAAAACTGAGATTACTGTCACGGTGTATGAGCGTGAGTGAAACACGTGCGGTTCATGGTTCCCCCCCCCCCTAAAAAAAAAGACATACATGTGAAATAGGACGCCTTGCTCCAGAGAGGTGCGTAGTAGTCGGGTTTTCTTGTAGGGGATACTCAGTTATAACCATGTTTTATGATATCCTTGCAGGATTTTGTAAATCTGGTCACTGTCGATACCTCCAACATGATTTAGGTCTCCCCCAGCTCGGTTTCAGACTAGACTACTTTTAGATTAAAATATTTGTATATCTCTAAAACTTGAAAGTTCTTGAAATACTATGGATAAATTTTATGGGCAATCGTATGGTCAACATCTGCCATTAGCTTTGCTCTGAATTATCAAAATCAATCAGTAAACCTTCTGTTAACAAATGGAAGGTTGGAATAACCTTTAATATTTGTAATGGAATTAGAACGTATTTATTTCCAAATTATCGTTTAAGGCATCAGCATCTGAATTCATTATTTGATAGAAGGATTTGGAACATTAGCCTTAATTTTTTTTTTTTTTCATTTTTTCATTTTTTTTTTTTTTTTTTTTTTTTTTTTTTTTTTGTGATGATTCCAATTATTCATAGCCAATAAATGTAAATGCAACTACCATTGAGACTACATGGTGCCTTAGCTTTCCTCTAGGATCTTCATTCTTTCCACTGAAACAGTGAAGCATAACTATATTTTTTACAAGTACTTTTTCGGCTGTTATTCTCTTGAGATTTAAAAGAGATACCTTCTCTGGGTAGTTCGTTTAACACCTGAAGGACCAACGCTTCTCATAGTTCTTGTATAGTCAATACTTCTCAGTATTAGTTCAAATGACCATTGGTTTAATTTTGTTGCAGTGTTTGGGGGTGTCAGGAGGTGCGGTTCCTTTGAAAGAGCAATTGTAGCCTCTCATGAGTCAAAAACACTGTTCGCCACTCGCATCTCAACTCTCACTTGTTGGCTCCAACCCGCTGCACCCTGGCACTCAATTTCGACTGATGGGTTAAACCAAGCGAGTTGTCCCACTGCCTTGTAGGTTAATCTTTTGAGATGAAGGCTACAGGTGCCTACATAATGACAAAGTATTCACTGAAGACAGGCATTCAGGTTAGAGTCAGAATACTTATTTTTGTGACATTTCGGCTCTCCTGAAGCTGGACAGCCTGTCAGCTCCTCGAATTATTTCCTTCCCTTCTTACATTAAACGGCTCAGTCAAGTTTGTGAGTTTAATCCCATACTCGATTCTTTACCCTACATTGATCCAAGCTAAGGTTAGTTGATATATATGGAGTGAATTATAGCTATTAAAATAATCTCATCTAGCGGGTATTAGTTCTGTATCTGATAGCCCATTGTTGAGAAAAGTAAGGGATTAGAATTCCGTTAGCATCTTCAGCTTCGCAAGAGCTGATTTGTGTTGCATGAATATCAGTTTAGATTTGACGAACTGTAAGTAAAACTACTTCTAAACTGAGGTGAAATAATTTCACATTTGACATTCCAGCTCTCCTTTAACACATGTGACGGTGCCGAGTAGGGGTGTGAACTCAAAGGCAGATTGGAAACGACTGAGTTCACACCCTTACTCGGCACCGTCACATTGGTGACCCCGGAGTGACCCGAACACCCAGCCTTCTGATCTGGAGTCAGAAGGCTGGGTGTTGGGGTCACTCCGGGGTCACCAATGTGACGGTGCCGAGTAAGGGTGTGAACTCAGTCGTTTCCAATCTGCCTTTGAGTTCACACCCTTACTCGGCACCGTCACACACATTTCAACTTGGGCTGAGTTAACCTCATTTATAATGACGTGTGTTTATTCTAGCCGTCGTGAACTATTTTAATTACGGTAATTTTAATGTGATTAGAGGCGTAGTTAGCTCATGTTTTTATTGCGTTGCAGTGACTAATGACATTTTTTTTCAGCGAATAGATTCAACGTGTAGTTTATCTGGTGGTCGGGGCATAAGCTAGCAATATGTTTATTTTCCTGTTGGGAAACTATTTTTTTCTCATTTTTAAGTACTGAATATGTTTCACCTGGATTTTCAAGGAAGATATATATTCTTCACCTTCATCTGTTTTTCCTTAAGCTTAAAAA
>NC_090733.1:126689997-126697497 GCF_036898095.1 Palaemon carinicauda | reverse complement strand
TGGGACTCTTTGAATGAACTTCCCCCAATCGTTTGTAACTTGTTCAGATTTTAAAGATGCTGAGTGGGACTCTTTGAATGAACTTCCCCCAATCGTTTGTAACTTGTTCAGATTTTAAAGATGCTGAATGGGACTCTTTGAATGAACTTCCCCCAATCGTTTGTAACTTGTTCAGATTTTAAAGATGCTGAGTGGGACTCTTTGAATGAACTTCCCCCAATCGTTTAAACTTGTTCAGATTTTAAAGATGCTGAGTGGGACTCTTTAAATGAACTTCCCCCAATCGTTTAAACTTGTTCAGATTTTAAAGATGCTGAGTGGGACTCTTTGAATGAACTTCCCCCAATCGTTTGTAACTTGTTCAGATTTTAAAGATGCTGAGTGGGACTCTTTGAATGAACTTCCCCCAATCGTTTGTAACTTGTTCAGATTTTAAAGATGCTGAGTGGGACTCTTTGAATGAACTTCCCCCAATCGTTTGTAACTTGTTCAGATTTTAAAGATGCTGAGTGGGACTCTTTGAATGAACTTCCCCCAATCGTTTGTAACTTGTTCAGATTTTAAAGATGCTGAGTGGGACTCTTTGAATGAACTTCCCCCAATCGTTTGTAACTTGTTCAGATTTTAAAGATGCTGAGTGGGACTCTTTGAATGAACTTCCCCCAATCGTTTGTAACTTGTTCAGATTTTAAAGATGCTGAGTGCGACTCTTTGAATGAACTTCCCCCAATCGTTTGTAACTTGTTCAGATTTTAAAGATGCTGAGTGCGACTCTTTGAATGAACTTCCCCCAATCGTTTGTAACTTGTTCAGATTTTAAAGATGCTGAGTGCGACTCTTTGAATGAACTTCCCCCAATCGTTTGTAACTTGTTCAGATTTTAAAGATGCTGACTGGGACTCTTTGAATGAACTTCCCCCAATCGTTTGTAACTTGTTCAGATTTTAAAGATGCTGACTGGGACTCTTTGAATGAACTTCCCCCAATCGTTTGTAACTTGTTCAGATTTTAAAGATGCTGAGTGCGACTCTTTAAATGAACTTCCCCCAATCGTTTAAACTTGTTCAGATTTTAAAGATGCTGAGTGGGACTCTTTGAATGAACTTCCCCCAATCGTTTAAACTTGTTCAGATTTTAAAGATGATGAGTGGGACTCTTTAAATGAACTTCCCCCAATCGTTTGTAACTTGTTCAGATTTTAAAGATGCTGAGTGCGACTCTTTAAATGAACTTCCCCCAATCGTTTAAACTTGTTCAGATTTTAAAGATGCTGAGTGGGACTCTTTGAATGAACTTCCCCCAATCGTTTAAACTTGTTCAGATTTTAAAGATGATGAGTGGGACTCTTTGAATGAACTTCCCCCAATCGTTTGTAACTTGTTCAGATTTTAAAGATGCTGAGTGGGACTCTTTGAATGAACTTCCGCCAATCGTTTGAACTTGTTCAGATTTTAAAGATGCTGACTGGGACTCTTTGAATGAACTTCCCCCAATCGCTTAAACTTGTTCAGATTTTAAAGATGCTGACTGGGACACTTTGAATGAACTTCCCCCAATCGCTTAAACTTGTTCAGATTTTAAAGATGCTGACTGGGACTCTTTGAATGAACTTCCGCCAATCGCATGAACTTGTTCAGATTTTAAAGATGCTGAGTGGGACTCTTTGAATGAACTTCCGCCAATCGTTTGTAACTTGTTCAGATTTTAAAGATGCTGAGTGGGACTCTTTGAATGAACTTCCGCCAATCGTTTGTAACTTGTTCAGATTTTAAAGATGCTGAGTGGGACTCTTTGAATGAACTTCCCCCAATCGTTTGTAACTTGTTCAGATTTTAAAGATGCTGAGTGGGACTCTTTGAATGAACTTCCCCCAATCGTTTGTAACTTGTTCAGATTTTAAAGATGCTGAGTGGGACTCTTTGAATGAACTTCCCCCAATCGTTTGTAACTTGTTCAGATTTTAAAGATGCTGAGTGGGACTCTTTGAATGAACTTCCGCCAATCGTTTGAACTTGTTCAGATTTTAAAGATGCTGAGTGGGACTCTTTGAATGAACTTCCCCCAATCGTTTGTAACTTGTTCAGATTTTAAAGATGCTGAGTGGGACTCTTTGAATGAACTTCCCCCAATCGTTTGTAACTTGTTCAGATTTTAAAGATGCTGAGTGGGACTCTTTGAATGAACTTCCCCCAATCGTTTGTAACTTGTTCAGATTTTAAAGATGCTGAGTGGGACTCTTTAAATGAACATCCCCCAATCGTTTGTAACTTGTTCAGATTTTAAAGATGCTGAGTGGGACTCTTTAAATGAACATCCCCCAATCGTTTGTAACTTGTTCAGATTTTGAAGATGCTGAGTGGGACTCTTTGAATGAACTTCCCCCAATCGTTTAAACTTGTTCAGATTTTAAAGATGCTGAGTGGGACTCTTTGAATGAAATTCCCCAATCGTTTAAACTTGTTCAGATTTTAAAGATGCTGAGTGGGACTCCTTGAATGAACTTCCCCCAATCGTTTGTAACTTGTTCAGATTTTAAAGATGCTGAGTGGGACACTTTGAATGAACTTCCGCCAATCGTTTAAACTTGTTCAGATTTTAAAGATGCTGAGTGGGACTCTTTGAATGAACTTCCGCCAATCGTTTAAACTTGTTCAGATTTTGAAGATGCTGACTGGGACTCTTTGAATGAACTTCCGCCAATCGTTTGAACTTGTTCAGATTTTAAAGATGCTGACTGGGACTCTTTGAATGAACTTCCGCCAATCGTTTGAACTTGTTCAGATTTTAAAGATGCTGACTGGGACACTTTGAATGAACTACCCCCAATCGCTTAAACTTGTTCAGATTTTAAAGATGCTGACTGGGACACTTTGAATGAACTTCCCCCAATCGCTTGAACTTGTTCAGATTTTAAAGATGCTGACTGGGACTCTTTGAATGAACTTCCGCCAATCGCTTGAACTTGTTCAGATTTTAAAGATGCTGACTGGGACTCTTTGAATGAACTTCCGCCAATCGCTTGAACTTGTTCAGATTTTAAAGATGCTGAGTGGGACTCTTTGAATGAACTTCCGCCAATCGTTTGTAACTTGTTCAGATTTTAAAGATGCTGAGTGGGACTCTTTGAATGAACTTCCGCCAATCGTTTGTAACTTGTTCAGATTTTAAAGATGCTGAGTGGGACTCTTTGAATGAACTTCCGCCAATCGTTTGTAACTTGTTCAGATTTTAAAGATGCTGAGTGGGACTCTTTGAATGAACTTCCGCCAATCGTTTGTAACTTGTTCAGATTTTAAAGATGCTGAGTGGGACTCTTTGAATGAACTTCCCCCAATCGTTTGTAACTTGTTCAGATTTTAAAGATGCTGAGTGGGACTCTTTGAATGAACTTCCCCCAATCGTTTGTAACTTGTTCAGATTTTAAAGATGCTGAGTGGGACTCTTTGAATGAACTTCCCCCAATCGTTTGTAACTTGTTCAGATTTTAAAGATGCTGAGTGGGACTCTTTGAATGAACTTCCCCCAATCGTTTGTAACTTGTTCAGATTTTAAAGATGCTGAGTGGGACTCTTTGAATGAACTTCCCCCAATCGTTTGTAACTTGTTCAGATTTTAAAGATGCTGAGTGGGACTCTTTGAATGAACTTCCCCCAATCGTTGGTAACTTGTTCAGATTTTAAAGATGCTGAGTGGGACTCTTTGAATGAACTTCCCCCAATCGTTGGTAACTTGTTCAGATTTTAAAGATGCTGAGTGGGACTCTTTGAATGAACTTCCCCCAATCGTTGGTAACTTGTTCAGATTTTAAAGATGCTGAGTGGGACTCTTTGAATGAACTTCCCCCAATCGTTGGTAACTTGTTCAGATTTTAAAGATGCTGAGTGGGACTCTTTGAATGAACTTCCCCCAATCGTTGGTAACTTGTTCAGATTTTAAAGATGCTGAGTGGGACTCTTTGAATGAACTTCCCCCAATCGTTGGTAACTTGTTCAGATTTTAAAGATGCTGAGTGGGACTCTTTGAATGAACTTCCCCCAATCGTTGGTAACTTGTTCAGATTTTAAAGATGCTGAGTGGGACTCTTTGAATGAACTTCCCCCAATCGTTGGTAACTTGTTCAGATTTTAAAGATGCTGAGTGGGACTCTTCGAATGAACTTCCCCCAATCGTTGGTAACTTGTTCAGATTTTAAAGATGCTGAGTGGGACTCTTTGAATGAACTTCCCCCAATCGTTGGTAACTTGTTCAGATTTTAAAGATGCTGAGTGGGACTCTTTGAATGAACTTCCCCCAATCGTTTGTAACTTGTTCAGATTTTAAAGATGCTGAGTGGGACTCTTTGAATGAACTTCCCCCAATCGTTTGTAACTTGTTCAGATTTTAAAGATGCTGAGTGGGACTCTTTGAATGAACTTCCCCCAATCGTTTAAACTTGTTCAGATTTTAAAGATGCTGAGTGGGACTCTTTAAATGAACTTCCCCCAATCGTTTAAACTTGTTCAGATTTTAAAGATGCTGAGTGCGACTCTTTGAATGAACTTCCCCCAATCGTTTGTAACTTGTTCAGATTTTAAAGATGCTGAGTGGGACTCTTTGAATGAACTTCCCCCAATCGTTTGTAACTTGTTCAGATTTTAAAGATGCTGAGTGGGACTCTTTGAATGAACTTCCCCCAATCGTTTGTAACTTGTTCAGATTTTAAAGATGCTGAGTGGGACTCTTTGAATGAACTTCCCCCAATCGTTGGTAACTTGTTCAGATTTTAAAGATGCTGAGTGCGACTCTTTGAATGAACTTCCCCCAATCGTTTGTAACTTGTTCAGATTTTAAAGATGCTGAGTGCGACTCTTTGAATGAACTTCCCCCAATCGTTTGTAACTTGTTCAGATTTTAAAGATGCTGAGTGGGACTCTTTGAATGAACTTCCCCCAATCGTTTGTAACTTGTTCAGATTTTAAAGATGCTGACTGGGACTCTTTGAATGAACTTCCCCCAATCGTTTGTAACTTGTTCAGATTTTAAAGATGCTGACTGGGACTCTTTGAATGAACTTCCCCCAATCGTTTGTAACTTGTTCAGATTTTAAAGATGCTGAGTGCGACTCTTTAAATGAACTTCCCCCAATCGTTTAAACTTGTTCAGATTTTAAAGATGCTGAGTGGGACTCTTTGAATGAACTTCCCCCAATCGTTTAAACTTGTTCAGATTTTAAAGATGATGAGTGGGACTCTTTGAATGAACTTCCCCCAATCGTTTGTAACTTGTTCAGATTTTAAAGATGCTGAGTGCGACTCTTTAAATGAACTTCCCCCAATCGTTTAAACTTGTTCAGATTTTAAAGATGCTGAGTGGGACTCTTTGAATGAACTTCCCCCAATCGTTTAAACTTGTTCAGATTTTAAAGATGATGAGTGGGACTCTTTGAATGAACTTCCCCCAATCGTTTGTAACTTGTTCAGATTTTAAAGATGCTGAGTGGGACTCTTTGAATGAACTTCCGCCAATCGTTTGAACTTGTTCAGATTTTAAAGATGCTGACTGGGACTCTTTGAATGAACTTCCCCCAATCGCTTAAACTTGTTCAGATTTTAAAGATGCTGACTGGGACACTTTGAATGAACTTCCCCCAATCGCTTAAACTTGTTCAGATTTTAAAGATGCTGACTGGGACTCTTTGAATGAACTTCCGCCAATCGCATGAACTTGTTCAGATTTTAAAGATGCTGACTGGGACTCTTTGAATGAACTTCCGCCAATCGTTTGTAACTTGTTCAGATTTTAAAGATGCTGACTGGGACTCTTTGAATGAACTTCCGCCAATCGTTTGTAACTTGTTCAGATTTTAAAGATGCTGAGTGGGACTCTTTGAATGAACTTCCCCCAATCGTTTGTAACTTGTTCAGATTTTAAAGATGCTGAGTGGGACTCTTTGAATGAACTTCCCCCAATCGTTTGTAACTTGTTCAGATTTTAAAGATGCTGAGTGGTACTCTTTGAATGAACTTCCCCCAATCGTTTGTAACTTGTTCAGATTTTAAAGATGCTGAGTGGGACTCTTTGAATGAACTTCCCCCAATCGTTTGTAACTTGTTCAGATTTTAAAGATGCTGAGTGGGACTCTTTGAATGAACTTCCGCCAATCGTTTGAACTTGTTCAGATTTTAAAGATGCTGAGTGGGACTCTTTGAATGAACTTCCCCCAATCGTTTGTAACTTGTTCAGATTTTAAAGATGCTGAGTGGGACTCTTTGAATGAACTTCCCCCAATCGTTTGTAACTTGTTCAGATTTTAAAGATGCTGAGTGGGACTCTTTAAATGAACATCCCCCAATCGTTTGTAACTTGTTCAGATTTTAAAGATGCTGAGTGGGACTCTTTGAATGAACATCCCCCAATCGTTTGTAACTTGTTCAGATTTTAAAGATGCTGAGTGGGACTCTTTGAATGAACTTCCCCCAATCGTTTAAACTTGTTCAGATTTTAAAGATGCTGAGTGGGACTCTTTGAATGAAATTCCCCAATCGTTTAAACTTGTTCAGATTTTAAAGATGCTGAGTGGGACTCTTTGAATGAACTTCCCCCAATCGTTTGTAACTTGTTCAGATTTTAAAGATGCTGAGTGGGACACTTTGAATGAACTTCCGCCAATCGTTTAAACTTGTTCAGATTTTGAAGATGCTGACTGGGACTCTTTGAATGAACTTCCGCCAATCGTTTGAACTTGTTCAGATTTTAAAGATGCTGACTGGGACTCTTTGAATGAACTTCCGCCAATCGTTTGAACTTGTTCAGATTTTAAAGATGCTGACTGGGACACTTTGAATGAACTTCCCCCAATCGCTTGAACTTGTTCAGATTTTAAAGATGCTGACTGGGACACTTTGAATGAACTTCCCCCAATCGCTTGAACTTGTTCAGATTTTAAAGATGCTGACTGGGACTCTTTGAATGAACTTCCGCCAATCGCTTGAACTTGTTCAGATTTTAAAGATGCTGAGTGGGACTCTTTGAATGAACTTCCGCCAATCGTTTGTAACTTGTTCAGATTTTAAAGATGCTGAGTGGGACTCTTTGAATGAACTTCCGCCAATCGTTTGTAACTTGTTCAGATTTTAAAGATGCTGAGTGGGACTCTTTGAATGAACTTCCGCCAATCGTTTGTAACTTGTTCAGATTTTAAAGATGCTGAGTGGGACTCTTTGAATGAACTTCCGCCAATCGTTTGTAACTTGTTCAGATTTTAAAGATGCTGAGTGGGACTCTTTGAATGAACTTCCCCCAATCGTTTGTAACTTGTTCAGATTTTAAAGATGCTGAGTGAGACTCTTTGAATGAACTTCCGCCAATCGTTTGAACTTGTTCAGATTTTAAAGATGCTGAGTGGGAATCTTTGAATGAACTTCCCCCAATCGTTTGTAACTTGTTCAGATTTTAAAGATGCTGAGTGGGACTCTTTGAATGAACTTCCCCAATCGTTTAAACTTGTTCAGATTTTAAAGA
>NC_090733.1:126677497-126684997 GCF_036898095.1 Palaemon carinicauda | reverse complement strand
ACAGTTCGAGTAGTATAGTTTCAGTTCTAACAGATTAGGGTAGTGTAGTTTCAGTTCCAATAGATTCGAGTAGTGCAGTTTCAGCTCTAACAGGTTCGAGAAGTGTAGTTTTAGTTCTAAGAGGTTCGAGTAATGTATTTTCAGTTCTAAGAGATTTGAGTAGTGTAGTTTTAGTTCTAAGAGGTTCGAGTAATGTATTTTCAGTTCTAAGAGATTTGAGTAGTGTAGTTTCAGTTCTAAGAGGTTCGAGTAATGTATTTTCAGTTCTAACAGATTCGATTAGTGTATTTTCAGTTTTAACAGATTCGAGTAGTGTAGTTTCAGTTCTAACAGGTTCGAGTAGTGTAGTTTCAATTCTAACAGGTTCGAGTAGTGTAGTTTCAGTTCTAGCAGACTCGAGTAGTGTAGTTTTAGTTCTAACAGACTCGAGTAGAGTAGTTTCAGTTCTAGCAGACTCGAGTAGTGTAGTTTCAGTTTCTTACACGGTAGAAACAATTTCAAAATTTACTCATTTTTTTTTATTTACATCAATTCCTAGTTATTATCTTTTGTATTGTTTTATATTCGTTTGTGTATTTTCTGGAAAGGTTGTAAAATTTCATTACGACTGTGTCATCATCAATAAAATTTCATATCACTATAAATTGCAAAGGAATAATTCATAAGGATAAGTTTAACATCAAAATATGATTAGGCTTAAAAAGGCGTTGCATCCCTGCATCTCCGTCCTTCATTTCGGTGAATGATGAATAACATCTTTTACTCATCTCAAAAATGGAAAATGGCTGTCTGCTAAAGAAGGTGATGAATGCAAGAGTTGATAGGAGAAGTACAAGAGGAAGGCCAAGGTTTGGGTTGATGGATGGAGTGAAGAAAGCTCTGGGTGATAGGGGGATTGATGTGAGAGAGGCAAGAGAGCGTGCTAGAAATAGGAATGAATGGCTTCCTCCCGTCGCCTTGGATGACATCGGAGGTAGCAGCAGTAGAGGATTTAGCTTTATGAAGCTTCATCGGTGGTGGATAACTGGGGAGGGGGGGGGGGGCGGCTGTGGCACCTTAGCAGTACCAGCCGAACTTGGTTGAGTCCCTTGTCAGACTGGGAGGAACGTAGAAAGGAAAGGTCCCCCTTTTTTATGTATATTTTTTTAATTTGTTTGATGTCGGCTGCCCCCAAAAATTGAGGGAAAGTGCCTTTGTATATGTATGTACTCACCTCAGTATCTTCTTTTTGCCTGTCTCGATGGCCATCCAGGTCGGCTTCTTCATCCCCATTCTCGTCAGAAAGTGCTGCTTCTTTTTCGATCTTCGCCAACGGTTTCGTCACGGTTTGATCTTGCAATTTGCCCAAGGGTTTATCTCTTTCGTAAGTTATTCTTTTTCGTCCTGGTTCTCTTTTCTTATTTTTCTTTATATCGTATTTTTTTCTGTCCACGTGTCTTTTATTTAACTTTCCTCTCCCACTACCAATTGGTCTTGCATCATCAGTCTTCTTCGCATCGCGTTCTTCGGGGCTGTCCCCCAGGGCCCCATCGCCCTGGTGGTCCACCCACTGATCTTGAGTGAGGTCGTCTGAACCGTCAGATCCGTAGATGTCCTCCAGATCATTGTCTGCGTATGTGATCTTGATGATGGGCATTACGAACCCGTGGTTAGGACGAGCGGTTAAGCTAGACCCTCCTCCATCCCCTCCGCCGTAGTCGCTTCCTCCGCCTCCGGACCACATAGCGCCGGCATAAGAGGGTTCCACGGTTTTACTTTCCTCGAGGGGTATGTTTACTCTTTCTTGAACTCCGAGGGGTCCTCCACCTCCGGACCACATAGCACCAGCGTAAGAGGGTTTCACTGTTTTACTTTCCTCAAAGGGTATATTTACTCTCTCTTTAACTCCGAGGTGTCCTTGAGGGACACGACTTCCACCGCCATCACCGTCACCGTCATCGGAATTATCAGAGGCGGTTGCAGGGACACCTTTGAATTTCCGGTGACGAGACGCCCTCCTCTTCCTTCGCCGCCTCCCTTTGGCCAGACGAGGACTTGAACGCTCGTTATCGGTTCCCACTTCATCACTGAATCGAACGGAGTGGCGACGCTGCCGTTGGAGACTCGTCACAGGTCGGAGGTCTTCCCTCGTTTCTATCGATTCCATCAAAACCACCTGTTCTCCAGGATCTCCTCTGCCCTGGATGTAATTAGAGTCATCTCAGGCGAGATAGGAATCCTTTCGCACGCAAAACTCACTGAGGTCGATCTCAGGCGAGAGAGGAATCCTTTCGCACGCAAAACTCACTGAGGTCGATCTCAGGCGAGAGAGGAATCCTTTCGCACAAAAAACTCACTGAGGTCGTTCTCAGGCGAGATAGGAATCCTTTCGCACGCAAAACTCACTGAGGTCGATCTCAGGCGAGATAGGAATCCTTTCGCACGCAAAACTCACTCAAGTCGATCTCAGGCGAGATTGGGATCCTTTCGCACGCAAAACTCACTGAGGTCGATCTCAGGCGAGATAGGAATCCTCTCGCACGGAAAACTCTCACTGAGGTCAATATCTCCACTGATGCTACGCAAGCGATAACCACAGACAGACTAACTCGTTTTGGATCGCTGTGTTTCTGTCTCATCGATTTCATCCTTTCGAATCGATAACAAGCTGAACATAATTTTAGCTAAATGTGAAATTCTCTATTCATTGTTAAAGTATGATCGACTTGAAAGGCAGATTGGCTAATCCTCAGAAAACTACAAACTGTTGATAGAATCCATCTGTGTGTGTGGACTCCCTCCTCACAGTAAGACAAATAACTGCTATTAAACGGATGTCATTGGTCAAATAGAATTAGTAAGCGATGTTTTGCGCTCACTACATATGTGTAGGGAGCCACGTGTGCGCAGAACACAGCCGCGCATATTCCAGACATTGTTTACTTGTTGCTATGACCCCACGGGTTTCGTACGCAGCTTGCTTGGAAATTAATTCAAATGATATTGTTAAATTGAAATTTTCGTTGCTATGTGCCCATAACTTACAGCATACCTACAAATACACTAGTATTCTATAAAAAAAATCTGAATGATTACTCGCCCGATTTTTTTTTCCTTTTATCTGTATTCAGACGAAGCAGAACTTTTCCTTCGTCATCGGTAAAAGGAAAATGAATGGCTCATATTGTAATTATTTTAACCCTTCAATTTATTCTTTATTTTTTTACTTGTATTGATGGTTCTAAGAGACGCGAATAAAACTTAATAAACCCCTATTCATAAACTTAAGAATTCTATATTTACAAACTATCAATACGAAGTTCATTGTTTGAACTGCATGGAAGAGGAATTAAATTTGGACATTGAAGATATATTTTCATTTCTCTCTCTCTCTCTCTCTCTCTCCTCTCTCTCTCTCTCTCTCTCTCTCTCTCTCTCTCTCTCTCTCTATATATATATATATATATATATATATATGTGTGTATATATATATGTATATATATATATATATGTATATATATATATATATATATATATATATATATATATATATGTATATATATATGTATATATATATGTATATATATATATATATATATATATATATATATATATATATATATATATAGCCTATATATGCACATTCATATATATATATGTATATATATATATATATATATATATATATATATGAGAGAGAGAGAGAGAGAGAGAGAGAGAGAGAGAGAGAGAGAGAGAGAGAGAGAGAGAGAGAGAGAGAGAAATGGCTAGCCATGGTTGCCGACGTCATTGGTGATACTGTATGGCACCTGGATGATCATCATATCATCTTCTAAGCCTATTGACGCAACGGGCCTCAGTTAAATTTCACCAGTCGTCTCTTATCTTGAGCTTTTAATTCAATAATTCTCTATTCACCATCTACGTCACGCTTCATAGTCCTCAGCCATGTAGACCTGGATCTTCCAACTCTTCTAGTCCCTAGTGGAGCCCAGTTGAAAGTTTGGTGAACTAATCTCTCTTGGGGAGTGCGAAGAACATGCCTAAACCATCTCCATCTACCCCTCACCATGATGTCATCCACGTATGGCACTCGAGTAATCTCTCTTATAGTTTCATTTCTAATCCTGTCCTGTAATTTAACTCCCAATATTCATCTGAGGTCTTTGTTCTCAAATCTACAAAATCTATTGGATATTGTTTCATTGTCATACCACGACACATGTTCATACAGTAGCACCGATCTTACTAAACTGATATATAGTCTGATTTTTATATGTAATTTCAGGCGATTTGATTTCCAAATTTTACTTAACCTAGCCATTGTCTGGTTTGCATTTTTTAAATTTTTCATTAAACTCCAATTATAAAGATCCTGTATTAGATATCATAGTTCCTAAATATTTAAATAATTCCACCTCATTAATCCTTTTTCTTTCAAGTGATACTGTATTTCATCTTCCATTGCATATTCCGCTCTCATCATCTCTGTTTTTCTTCTATTTATCTTTAGGCCAACCACATGTGATATTTCATGCATTCTGGTAAGCAAGCTTTGCCAGTCCTGCTGCGTTTTTCTAAGGACAGCGTCATCAGCATACTCTAGGTCTACTAATTTCCTGTTGGCAATCCAGTCCAATCCTTCTCCACCATCCACAACTGTTTTATGTATTACAAAATCAATAAGGAGGATAAACAACATAGGTGACAACACATTCCGTTGGAGAACTCCCCTGTTCACTGGAAATTTATTTGATAGGACTCCAATAACATTAACTTTGCCTTTGCTATGATCATGAATAGACTTAATCAAAATTACATGTTTAAGAGGAAATCCATAATAAAGCAGGACTTGACCCATAAACCTGGCCAGTTCATACTATTAGAGGCTTTTCCAGTCTCCAAATGCCCCCCCCCCCCCCTTTTTTTTGTGGCGAAAATGTGTTTTGATTACCAGAGGAGGAGAGGGCGATGGATTTTTGGGATTTTTGCATTCACACATACTCTTCTACAAAGGTATATATATTATATACACCATGTACATATATATATAAATATATATATGTTTATATATATACATTATATATATATATATATATATATATATATATATATATATATATATATATATATATATATATATACAATATGTATATCCATTTATATATACTAGGTTCATTTGCAAATTAGTTTTTCTTTTCTTCGGGATTACCAAAACTTCAGAGAATCAATAAATCATATTGTGATGAAATGGCCTAAAAAAACAGTACTTCATTCTCAATCCTCTCTGTATCCTAACAGTTTGTTCTCTGAGAAGAATAACAGAAAATGTGTAACCAGAAATATGAAGGAATGTCTAGCAGCAAATTAATTAGCAGTGTAATGTGGATTTGTTTACTATGTTTTGTGTATTACTTATTAGAGTTTTATCATTATTATTATTATTATTATTATTAATATAATTATTAATATTATTATTATTATTATTATTATTATTAATTACTAAGCTACAACCCTAGTTGGAAAAGCAGAATGCTATGAGCCCAGAGTCTCCAACAGGGAAAATAGCCCAGTGAGGAAAGGAAGGAAGGAAAAAATAAATATTTTAAGAAAAATATTAAAATAAATATCTCCTATATAAACTAGAAATTAAATAGAATAGTGTGCCCGAGTGTACCCTCAAGCAAAAGAACTCTAACCCAAGATAGTGGAAGACCATGGTACAGAGTTTTATTATTATTATTATTATTATTATTATTATTATTATTATTATTATTATTATTATTATTATTATTGTCATCATCATTACTAGCCATAGCTAAGCTACATCCTTAGTTGGAAAAGTATGATGCTTCAACCCCTATGGCTCCAACAAGGAAAAATATCCCAGTGAGGAAAGGAAATAAGACAATAAATAACTATATGAGAAGTAATGAACAATCAATATAGAATATTTTAAGAACAGTAATGACATTAAAACAAACTTTCATATATAAACTAAATACTTTTTTTAAACACTAAGACTGAATACATATACAGAATTTCCTCCAAGCATCGAATGACGTCATTCGCTGAATGCACGCTGGTTCTCTACGTCACGTGCTTATAAAGCACCCTAGGGTTTAAACTTTTAAGGTAATTACCTTAGTTTGGGGTATTTTCCATGGTTTCTAGGTAATTCTAAGGTAATTTCGTTTTTAATAGTTAGAATTTAAGGAAATTAAGAAAATTTTTAAGGTAATCTAAGGTGAAAAGCAGAAGCATTTAAGGCAATGGTTCATGGTTTTAAGATAATTCCAAGATAATTTCGTTTTTACTAGTTAAAATTTAAGGGAATTGGAAAACTTTATGGTAGTCTAAGGTGAAAAGCAGCAGCATTTAAGGTAATGGTTCATGGTTTCAAGATAATTCTTAGGTAATTTCGGTTTTACTAGTTAAAATTTAAGGAAATTGGAAAAGGTTTTAAGGTAATCTAAGGCAAAAAGCGGCAGCATTTAAGGTAATGGTTCATGGTTTCAAGATAATTCTAAGGTAAATTCGTTTTTACTAGTTAAAATCTAAGGAAATTGGAAAACTTTTTAAGGTAATCTAAGGTAAAAAAAAAAGCACCAGCATTCAAGTTAATGGCCACATGGCACACGCTCGAGTTTAAGCCCTGCGCGGCTGCGATCTAGGCATCACTCCATTTTCGGAGATCGTGACTTAAACATTGAGGCTGCGTAAGTCCAAGAGAAGAGTTCCTTCACTTTAGTGTTACGTGTCATCTGCAGCTGCAACTCCACCGGGTTCCACGTTGATTTCAGGACCTGCATTCCATAACTAAAGGAAATTATATATTGTTTCTCTGTTTATGACTTAATTTTCATTCGAAATCAATTTGCGATAAGGTTGCGGTAATTTGCAACTTTTTAAAAGTCTTTTTATTTTGTCCTCGATTTATGAGTAATTGTGTCGTTCCCATTTTAGTGCAATTATATATCGTTTTTCTGTTTATGACTTGATTTTCATTCGAAATTAATCTGCGATAAGGTTGCGGTAATTTGCAACTTTTTAATTTTTTTTTTTTTTTTTTTTTTTTTTTTTTTTTTTTTTTTATGTGTCGTTCCCATATTAGTGCGGTTCTCATACAGATGAAAAAACATTTATTCTAGAACTGAATAGACAAGTGTAAGTGGCAATGGTAAGGAAAAATGTAATGCGTGACTCGAGAACCTGATATTATTATTATTACTTGCTAAGCTATAACCCCAGTTGGAAAAAAAGAATGTTACAAGCCCAAGTGCTCCAACAGGGAAAATAGCCAAGTGAGGAAACGAAATAAGGAAACTATAAGAAAAGTAATTAACAATTAAATAAAATATTTTATGAATATTAACAACATTTAAATAAATATTTCATATATAAACTATAAACACTTTAAAAAACATGAGGAAGAGAAATAAGATAGAATAGTGTGACCGAGTGAACCCTCAAGCAAGAGAACTCTACCCCAAGATAGTGAAAGACCATTGTACAGAGGCT
>NC_090733.1:126644997-126667497 GCF_036898095.1 Palaemon carinicauda | reverse complement strand
GTTCCGAGTGTTAAGTTGTCCTCTTCAAGCTCAAATGGAAGTTTCAAGGAAATATTTGAAATAACTTTTTATTTCTTCTAATCTTGATCTGCAATTCCAAATAACAACATTAATTGAACTATAGAAGCTTGTTGCCATCACCTATGTTTAAAGTTACTGGTACGTTTCACAAAACTCATCCCTTTACCCCCATGGACGTACCGGTACTTCCTTGCAGAAAACTGCTATTTAAATTTTTTTTGCATATTTTTGATAATTTTTTGAGAAACTTCAGGCATTTTCCAAGAGAATGAGACAAACTTGACCTCTCTATGACGAAAATTAAGGCTGTTAGAGCAATTTAAAAGAAATATATAGCAAAATGTGCTTGAAAAAGAATAACCCCTCGGGGTTAAGGGTTGGAAATTTCTAAATAAAAGGGTTAATGTTGACAAAATATTCGGCTGTAGAATCTTTATCTGATAGGTAATTCTTGATCTTCAAAGTCACTAAAGATGGTCTTGATTTTTTTCCTTTGCAGATAACTGTAGGACATTTTATCATTGTGTTGATTTAAGAGAGTACGGACTGCACTGGATGGCCTTCAGGTTCACATGCCCAGAGGGTATGTTCTTCGATAGTCGAGCAAATGATTGCTTCTGGTTAGATCGGCAGAACCTGGGCCATGCAAAGTGTACTCCGGCCCTCATAGCTGAGGAAGGCATAAAACTCTATCTCAGTGGTAAACTGGAAGATAATGCAGCTGTTGTTGTCAACTCTGATATGGGAACAAACTCTTGTGAACATATTGCAGAAGAAACATCTTTACTTAGTACAAGTGTTAGCGGCTATAAAAGTGATGTTGAATTTCTCCTGAAGGAAATGCCTGAAATCTGCCATGCTGTTGCTAATGTAAGTAATTCTCTTCATGAAATCAAGGCAAAGCAGTTCTTTATCGTACCTCCATCAGAGACCATTATTTTCAGAAATGTGTCACTTGAATACAATGAGGATTTGCTCTTAATTCAGAGGACAGTTGATGCTTTAATGGGGAAAGAAGGCATACTGAAATCTTTGAATGAAATTTTATCCTTAGTTAGAGACTTTGAGATCAGCTTTAGAAGCAAACTTTCAGCAATTAAAAAACCATCTGATTCATTATCTAATGCAATCCCTTTTTTGAAGAATATAGAAGAAGAAATAAAGGAGATGAGCGAGGTAACGGAACACATCAAAACATGTTTAAATTTCTCTGTGTATGGATATGCATCACAGGCTGTGGTAACATTCTTTGTTAATGATCACGGTGAGGTCCAAGACCATCAAAATGACTCGAATAAAAAAGAAATTGAAGATCATATCCTGGGTCCTTTGGAGGGATTCTTTCAATACGTGAATGATACGAGTGGAGTTATCATAATCAAGACACAAAATCTACAGGCTAAGATATCAGAGTTTTTAGAGGACATTTGGAAAAGTTACGCAGAGTTTAGGAACTATCGCATCATTGCAGTCGGAGGTCTTAGGCATTTGCATGATGAGAAATTACAGTCACTGGAAGAAATAGATAAAACCAAAGCAGGAATGTTGAAAATATCAGATGAGCTGCAGAGTAAGTTGGCCTTTTTATCATCAGTACCTGAAAGTCACAAGAGGTCTGGTTCATTTTTCGCCTTTGATCGTGCAACCAGCATTCGAGCTTTAGTTAATACCTTTCATGATATCTGGAATATCATTAAGACTCGCGAATACCCCATCACACACCGAATAGAAAGACTGCGCAGCAGTGAACAAATAAAGAATCACAAAGAGCAAGTCATTCAGATGAATGTAGAGCTAAAACGCTTGAATGAGAGAATCCTGATGCTAGAGGGAGATATCCCTTTATTGGAGGAAGAGATGCTGCGCATGCGTGAACTTGAAATCGAATCAAAAAAGATATTAAATGATTCTTACTGGCTTGTGTCTGGAGTCATAAAAATTATGTCAGTCCTTCGGGAAATCGAAAATATTTTCACAACAGTGATCAGGGAAGCACAAAAAGACATCTCAAGGTCCAGAATGTATCGCTTCGGCCGTTTACACAAGATCACAAGGCTTCACCTGTACATGGCTATTGAAAATCTCAAATGGAACTGGAGACATGTCAGTCGTTACATGATCACAATTGAAAGATGTGGTGCTCATAAGTAAACAAAGGGAATATAAGGCTGTTCCATAATATCCTGTTGAAGGATGAGGTGGTCACGGTCACAAATAACCAAATAGAATACTCTACTTCCCTAGGGTATCTTGTAGGTACTTTTGGTGCTCATAAGTAAGAAAATGGAATATTGTACTGTCCTAGGGTACCCTATAGAAGGATGTAGAAATGGTAAGTAACTGAAAGGAATGTTGCACTGTCCTGGGGCATACGACAGAAACAGGTAGTGGTCACAAGTAACTAATAGGAATACTTTGGTATCTTTGACCATGCTATGGAAAAATGTAGTCCTTACAGGTAACCAAATAGGAATGTTATGCTTTCCTAGGGTATCATATTGAAGAATGTGTTGCTAGCAGATAACCATAGGGAGTGTTTTACTGTCTTGTAGTAAAGTACAGATGGATTTTGTGTTCACCAGTAAATAAGAAAATGTAGCGTTGTCTTAGGGTATGCTATATGTAAAAGGATGTGGTGCTCACAAGTATGACCCAAGCGAATTGTGCTCATCTAGGGAATCCTGTAGAAGGATGGGGTGCTCATACTTGACCAAAGTGAATGCTGTGCTCTTCTAGGGAATCCTGTAGAAGGATGAGGGTGCTTACAAGTAATCAAAGTAAATGTTGAGCTCTTATAGGGAATCCTGTAGAGCGATGGGGATGCTTAAAAGTAATCAAAGTGAATGTTCATCTCTTTTAGGGAATCCTGTAGAAGAATGAGGGTGCTTACAAGTAATCAAAGTGAATGTTGAGCTCTTTAGGGAATCCTGTAGAAGGATGAGGGTGCTTACAAGTCATCAAAGAGAACGTTCATCTCTTTTAGGGAATCCTGTAGAAGGATGAGGGTGCTTACAAGTAATCAAAGTAAATGTTGAGCTCTTCTAGGGAATCCTGTAGAAGGATGAGGGTGCTTACAAGTAATCAAAGTAAATGTTGAGCTCTTTTAGGGAATCCTGTAGAAGGATGAGGGTGCTTACAAGTCATCAAAGAGAATGTTCATCTCTTTTAGGGAATCCTGTAGAAGAATGAGGGTGCTTACAAGTAATCAAAGTGAATGTTGAGCTCTTTAGGGAATCCTGTAGAAGGATGAGGGTGCTTACAAGTCATCAAAGAGAACGTTCATCTCTTTTAGGGAATCCTGTAGAAGGATGAGGGTGCTTACAAGTAATCAAAGTAAATGTTGAGCTCTTTTAGGGAATCCTGTAGAAGGATGAGGGTGCTTACAAGTCATCAAAGTAAATGTTGAGCTCTTTTAGGGAATCCTGTTGAAGGATGAGGGTGCTTACAAGTCATCAAAGTAAATGTTGAGCTCTTTTAGGGAATCCTGTAGAAGGATGAGGGTGCTTACAAGTCATCAAAGTAAATGTTGAGCTCTTTTAGGGAATCCTGTTGAAGGATGAGGGTGCTTACAAGTCATCAAAGTAAATGTTGAGCTCTTTTAGGGAATCCTGTTGAAGGATGAGGGTGCTTACAAGTCATCAAAGTAAATGTTGAGCTCTTTTAGGGAATCCTGTTGAAGGATGAGGGTGCTTACAAGTCATCAAAGTAAATGTTGAGCTCTTTTAGGGAATCCTGTTGAAGGATGAGGGTGCTTACAAGTCATCAAAGTAAATGTTGAGCTCTTTTAGGGAATCCTGTTGAAGGATGAGGGTGCTTACAAGTCATCAAAGTGAACGTTCATCTCTTTTAGGGAATCCTGTAGAAGGATGAGGGTGCTTACAAGTAATCAAAGTAAATGTTGAGCACATCTAGGAGAATCCTGTGGAAGCAAGCGAGTCCTCACAAGTAACCAAGGGGAATATTGTCATGTCCTAGGGCATCTACTCAAAGAATGTGAGCCTCAAAAGGAATGAAAAGGAACGTTGGGCTTTCCTAGTATACCTTACAGAAGAACGAGCTGGTCACAAGTAACCAAAGGGAATGTGCTACCTTGGTTATCCTACAGAAGGATGAGGTGCTTAAAAGTAAGCAAAGATAATTTTGTACTGTCCTAAGTTACCTTACACAAATATGTGGTGCTTTCAAAACTAAAAGGGTGGTTGTGCTGCCTAAGGATATTTTGTAAAGTATGTGATGCTTAGAAATAACCAAAGAAAAAGTTGTGCAGTCCTAGGATATCAAAAAAAAAAAAAAAAAAAAAAAAAAAAGTGGTGCTCACAAGTAATCAACTGGAATATACAGCCCTACTTTTTCCTAAAGAAGGATATGGTCCTCTCAAATAATCAAAAGGAATGTTTTCACTCCTAGGTTATCTATAGAAGGATGTGGTGCTTACAAATAAGCAAATAGAATGTTTTGCTGTCCTTGGGTATCCTGTTGAAGGGTCTGATGATTACTAGTAACCAAAAGGAATGTTGTGTTGTAAAGCATATCTTGTAGAAGAATATAGAGCTCGGTAGCAAAGGAAGGAAATGTTATGTTTAATTAAGGTAGCCTATACTAGGCTGAGGTGTTTATAAGTAACCAAACAGAATTCTGTGCACTACCAGTGTATCCTATGATTACCTTGAACTTAAAATTTGTACATTTTTCTCCGCAAATTCTAGTCATTAGTTGTAGTATTTCGTTTAGCATATCTGGCCTAAAAGTGACACCCACTTATCATATACAGTAAAATCATTGTTATTACTGTCATAATTAATTTCGTCTTTATCATTTTCATTATTATCATAATTATTTGTTGTATTTAATTCAATAAGACGTTGCTATTTGTGTTAATAAATTTAAAAATTAAGAACATACATAGATATTTGATTTGCCTTGGGTCTGGTGTTTTGAGTAACTTACACAGTACATCTAAATGTCATTGGTGTTATAGTACCATAATTATAACATCTGAAATCATGATGTGATGGATTGAGATTTAATGTTATAAATCTGAATCCCAGTAACTGATATTAAAACAAAATGATACACAGTATGTAATGGATAATTCCTCTGAAAACCAAGAAGTAATTGTAAAAAACTGTCCTATAAATACTGCAACCCATTAGGAAAATAAGATTACACAAAAGGGAAGAATATAATATTGACGAAGATAACACATTGAAAGTACGGCCACACCGGACGCGGGGAGCTTCGAGGTACAGGCACACAACAAAGGACATATGGCCTCACCATATACGCTACCCTCCAACACCACTCAGAAGTCAAAGCTTTCCTTCTGTGCAAATATTTCATTTTCTAATGAGAAATTATGCGGTCTTGAGTGAAGATGCTGGGAACCGTCGCAGCATTTCAAAACATGTTACATCGCTCGGTGGCAACTGCAACCAGTCAAGCCTTGCCGCTCTTCAGCTATGGCCACCCACATAAGCTACAGTACGTTTCAAATTGTCGTGGGAGCCTCTTGCCTGTAACCTCAACACTCACCGTGTCCGGTGTGGCCAAGCCTTAAGTGTTATGGAAACAGGCCTCATTAGATTTGAAATTACCCTATCCGGTTTTTTCATCAGATCTGTAATTTTGAAATGGGATCTTTATAGTTAGAAACACGAATTAGTAAGGAAATTCTATCTCTCATGTCCATTGACAAAAGGTACATCAATTTTTGATAGGAAGCTTTTAAACAGTCAGGCAAGGTTTCTGTCAAAGGAAAAAGGATATGTCCCAATTCATTTTTATTATTAAGGCTGTGGAAGACCATGATACAGAGGCTATGGCACTAACAAAGATTAGAGAACAATGCTTTGATTTTGAAGTGTCCTCCTAGAAGAGCTGCTTACCATAGCTAAGAAGACTCTTCTACCAGTGGAAAGTAGCTACTGAACAATTACATTACAGTAATGAACCACTTGAGTTAAGAAGAATTTTTCGGTTATCTTAGTATTGCCAGGTGTATGAGGAAAGAGAATTAGTCAAGAATAAGCCAGGTTATGGAATGTATGTATAGGCAAAAGAAAGGCGAGTCGTAACCAGCCCCCTCTCCACCCAATCAAGGACAAAGGAGGTCCAGGCTATGGCTGCTGATGACTCAGCAGATAAACCTATAGGCTCCCCCAAACCCCCATTCGTAGCTGACAAGGATGATGAGGTTGCAGCCACTAAAGGAACTAACGAGTTTCAGTGGGACTCGAACCCCAGTCTGGCGATCACCAGTCAGGGACGTTAGTAGGCTACCACAAGCGTGAAAGTTTTTAGAATTTCTGAATATTAGAAATTAGTTCTAAGGGGAACTTAAGGAAAATAGCTAAGCCGGACATAGGAAGTCTTTAGAGATGGAAAAATATGTGTAAAATCTTTATTTTACTCTACAGAAAAGTCATCAGCAGCCATTGGCTGGACCTCCTTTGTCCATGATTGGATGGAGAGGGGGCTGGTTACGACTGGCCTTTCTTCTGCCTACGCATACACCGCATTGCCTGGCTTATTCTTGACTTAAATGATTCTACTTAAATGCTTGATGTGTGCGGGACAAATTAATATATGTTGTAGATAAATCCTTCACAATTCCTGTTATCAAATTATTAGTGCTTGGTAGATCATATCTCAACCACAGTATGCTATAAATCGAAATATATATCCTATAGAATTGCATAGCTAATTCATATCTATTAAAAACATAAGATTTTTTTTTCTGTTCAAATACATTATACCAAAATCCTTCATAATTCCCGTTATCAAATCATTAGTGGTTGGCAGATAATATCCCATTATGTTATAGATTGAAATATATATCTTATAGAATAGTATAGCTAGTTCATATCTATTGAAATACATTATACCACACTGTTAAAAATTGGTAAAAATCCTGGAATAAAGGTTCCCAGACATTTGCGGTTTTAAAAACGGTTATATTGACGTTAAGGAGTAATATCACGGTCACCAACCGGTAAAAGATAATAAAGTAGGGCAAAATTACGGTCGTCTGTATTTTACTGAAATACGGCTGAGAAAAATAGATTTTTTTTTTTTTTTTTTTTTTTTTTTTTTTTTTTTTTTTTTTTTTTTTTTTTTTTTTATACAATGCAGGGTCAACATGTACATATCTTATCCGAGTTGTTGCTGCCTATTGTAGTGTTTTACCTAGCTCGCATCTCTCAGCTACATCGTATCACAAGAATATCTTGAAATTATTTTACACCGTTATTCCTAAAGCATACAAATAGCGTATAATCTTTGTTCATTAACACAGGACTTGTAGAGAAAGTGTGGAGGGTAGATGCAACAGTAATTATCCATGGTACTTCCATCAGGTTCTCCCGGAAGCCAGTGACTAGTTCTTATATCTACCTCGGTGCCATCAAGATATACCCAGCTGAAAGGAAAGATTGGCATATATATAAAATGGATTCACGTAAGCGTGTGTGTGTATATAGGCTATATATATATATATATATATATATATATATATATATATATATATATATATATATATATATATATTTATATATATATATATATATATATATATATATATATATATATATATGTATACATAGATATATAGATATATATATATATATATATATATATATATATGTATACATAGATATATAGATATATATATATATATATATATATATATATATATATATATATATATATAGATATAGATATTGAAATAAGCCATATATTTTTTATACATTAATGTCTGGATTCTCTTAACGAGGTCGTTAAGAGAATCCATACATTAATGTCTGGATTCTTTTAACGAAAATTAATGTATAAAAAACATATGGCTTATTTGAATATGAAAAAACACGTCTAAATGTGCAAAATTTATCATATATATATATATATATATATATATATATATATATATATATATATATATATATATATATTGAAAGTAATTGCTGCCTCAGTGGCGTTAATTTTGTAATGAACTTTTTCTATTGTTCTTATAATCTTTTTCTCTTCATTACTGCAAATTCCCAGTTACGGACGGATTTCAGTAATGAAGAGAAAAAGATATTATTATAATTATTATTATTATTATTATTATTATTGTTGTTGTTGTATTTGGACTTACGATCCTTCTTCAAGTTCATCGCTGCAACCTATGTGGAATCCTTCGTCCTTCCAGGCTACGAAAAGAGAAACAAAATTATTATTATTATTGTTATTATTATTATTATTATTATTATTATTATTATTATTATCATTATTATCACATACTAAGCTTCAGCAGGATGCTATAAGCCCGGGGGCCCCAACAAGGAAAATAGCACAGTGAGGAAAGGAAACACGGAAAATAAAATATTTCAAGAACAGTAACAACAATAAAATAAATATTTCCTATATATCCTATAAAAACTTTAACAAAGCAAGAGGAAGAAAAATTATATAGAATAGTGTGCCTGGGTGTACCCTCAAGCAAGAGAACTCTAACCCAAGACGGGGAAAGACCCTGGTACAGAGGCTATGGCACTACCCAAGATTAGAGAACAATGGTTTGACTATGGAGTGTCCTTTTAAAAGAGCTGCTTACAATTTCTAAAGAGTCTCTTCTACCCTTGCCAAGAGGAAAGTAGCCACCGAACAATTACAGTGCAGTAGTTAACCCCTTGGGTGAAGAAGAATTGTTTGGTAATCTCAGTATTGTCAGGTGTATGAGGACAGAGGAGAATCTGTAAAGAATAGGCCAGACTATTGGGTGTATGTGAAGGCAAAGTGAAAAAACCGTAAACAGAGAGAAGGATCCTATGTAGTACTGTCTGGTTAGTCAAAGGACCCCACAACTCTCTAGCGGTAGTATCTCAACGGGTGACTGGTGCCCTGTTTATTTCTGTTTATTTGCTGATCGCATGAAACCAGTTATGTGAACAATATATTTTCCTCTTCAAAGCTTCATTTTTTTTTAACAGTCTTCCGCTTATATCTTGGTGAGGAGACTCGGAAAAATGGTGGTAATATGATACTTGAATGTTCATATAAAAGACTTGTATAGCAAAGGAAATAATTTCCATTACACTTAGATGTGTTTTTATTTCGCTATTATATAGGTGAAGTGACACAGTATTATGTAATGACTGTACTTAGAGAGCATCTGTGGTGCTCCCCCCCCCCAACCTCACCCCCCTTACGAGCATTGCATAATGAAATATAGTACTTCGAATGTTGCAATAAGACATCATGATCATCATTATTGTCAATGCAACCACTTCGGAATGAACTTTATGAACTATCCCAAATTTTTAATACGCTGATTATATATATATATATATATATATATATATATATATATATATATATATATATATATATATATATAATAATGATAAAGTTGAGTTATATTTGGATTAGTGCCCGCCATCGAGTCGTAGGCCATTATCTCAAGGTCCAGTGACCACCTGTAGCGCTACGGGTATAAACTTAGTAACCTGACCCCAAAATATCATTAAGTAGAATCCTCCAGCAGACGGAGCAGTCTGTGCAGAAGTACCCAAAATATTCTATGATCAATTATTACCGTTACTGTTGTTATGGCTGCGTTAGGGTATCGGTAACGTCCCTGACTCGCAATCCATGGTTCGGGCGTTCGTCCAATAGTTTCCAGTAGTATCAGCAACCTCGCTGTTCGTGTGAGCTAGATGGATTGTTTGGGAGAGCCTATAGGTATACCTGATTGATGGGTCTTTAGGACAATTTTGACCTGTCCCTTAACTTTGCCGCTCCTGAGTGACCTGTAAACCTCTTATTCAAGAATCTTACCTGTTTTTCTAAGAATGTATTCAATAACTTCGTAGTGCAGTTGTCCCACATCTAGCATTGCCATCGTGCCGCCTTTGCTGTAACAGAACACCTTTGCTAAGTTCTTTTCATATCCATTGCAAACATGACACAGACCGATATAGGTACAAGAGGATCAGGGTAAAACTCCACAAATTCATCCGGACCTATAAGAAATCTAGTGTGTTAGAAATAAAAGCAAGGGGGTATGGTAAAGACAACAAAATGAAAAGGAAATTTGGTTAATATTTTTCAAAACAATTCTAATCATTTGTGAGTCTTGGTTATTTTAGATTGAGTATCAAAATTATATGTATCTAGTTGCAATTCTCTCTCTCTCTCTCTCTCTCTCTCTCTCTCTCTCTCTCTCTCAAAATATACATAATAAAGTGCGGTGTGATACGGCTGTTCTGTTAAACCATCTCTGTCACTACACCACTACACCTCATATGGTGAACTGTAGGCATTAAAAAAAGGCCTTTGCAGCATCCTCTTGTCCCCAAGCTTCACCCACTTTTTAGCTTTCTGTTATATTTGTATGTGTATCGAAACCGGCAAGTGTTGCACATTTCACATTTCAAACCAGTGAATTACTTTTCTTTTTAGAGACAGTGGCATTTTACTTTTCATATTCTGTTTACCAAAAGCTCTCCATCCAAGCTTCACCCACTTTTTAGCCTTCTATTATACATGGAGGTTTATTGAAACCATCAAGTGCCGCCTATTTCAAACCAGTGAATTACTTTTCTTTTTAGAGACAATGGCATTTTACATTTCATATCATTCTGTTTACCAAAAGCTCTCCATCCCAGCTTCACCCACTTTTTAGCCTTCTGTTATATTTGTATGTGTATTGAAACCGGCAAGTGCTGCACATTTCAAACCAGTGAATTACTTTTCTTTTTAGAGACAGTGGCATTTTACTTTTCATATCATTATGTGTATCAAAAGCTCTTCATCCAAGCTTCACCCCCTGTTTAGCCTTCATTTCTCCCATCTGACTGCCCAACCTATTTTCACTTCTAGTTCATGGAGCAACTACCGGATTTTCTCCTATTTGCTTTTCCTTACTGAATGGCCTCCTTGGCCTGAATGCTGGGCCTAAATTAAATTACAACCAATCCGTATCCATAAGCAAGATATTTTTAGAAAAAATATAATTTATTATTATTATTATTGTTATTATTATTATTATTATTATTATTATTGTTGTTGTTGTTATTGTTGTTGGTGGTGGTGGTGGTGATGGAGGAGGCGGTGTAATTTTCCTCTTTAGGGATATCATTATGCTATTACTTATTATCTCTCGATGAAGTCACTGGCAACAGGGTCATGGATTGGGTTTAAGAAGATCAACAAGATGTCTCTTCGGCTTCTACTCTCGATGCCTGGCGGATTATTTAACCGGAATCAGTATGAACTGGCAGGGGTCAATTGCCTTAGTTAAATAGGCACCGCCCATCACAAGAAACTGGCTATCCTTTGATAGATTTAGCCAATGAATCCTTTATGGATTTAGTCAGTCTATGGAAAGTGATAGAGAAGGGTGGCGAAATCTAACCGAGGCCCTTTGCGTTAATAGGCGTTGGAGATGATGATGATGATGAGGATTACTAATTATCATCATATTAATAGGCAATATTACTAAGGACCATTGTTATCATAACTTATTGTTAAAAATATATGTATATATATATATATATATTAATATATATATATATGTGTATATATATATATATATATATATATATATATATATATATATATATATATACAGTATACATATGTAGACAAACAGACACACACACACATATATATATATAATATATATATATATATATATATATATATATATATATATATATATATATACATATATAAATATATATATATATATATATATATATATATATATATATATATTTATATATATATATATATATATATATATATATATATATATATATATATATATATATATATATATAGTCAGGAAGAAACGAAAACGATGGAACCAATTGGCCTACCGTTATTGATATGGTTAGTTTTATTATTCTTTTCATTGTTAACAAAATAGCAGCAGCGGCAACAGTATCAGTAAAATTAAAAAGTCAATCTTAAACTTATCTTACACCGCTGAAATTTTAATCGGAAATTCTCCGTAAAAAATATAGTTTTCAGCTAAGAATATACTGTTTGCAGCCTAAAAATATACTGTTTTCAGCCTAAAAATTTAGTTTTCAGCCTAAGAATATACTGTTCTCAGCCTAAAATTATACTTTTTGCAGCCTAAATTATACTGTTTTCAGCCAAAAAATATACTGTTTTAGCCTTAAAATATAGTTTTCAGCCTAAAAATATACTGTTTTCAGCCTAAGAATATACTGTTTTTAGCCTAAAAATATTGAGTTTTCAGCCTAAAAATATTGAGTTTTCAGCCTAAAAATATACTGTTCTCAACCGTATTCCAGTAAAATACATCATCATCATCATCATCACCTCCTACGCCTATTGACGCAAAGTGCCCCTGTTAGATTTCACCAGTAGTCTCTCCTTTTAGCTTTTGAATTAATATTTCTCCATTCATCATCTCCTACTTCACGTTGCACAGTCCTCAGCCATGTAGGCCTGCGTCTTCCAAATCTTCTAGTGACTTGTGGAGCCCAGTTGAAGGTAAAATACAGGCGACCGTAATTTTTACTCTAGTTTGTTATTATTTTTTACGGGTTGGTGACCGTAATCATCACTCCTTAACGTCAATATATCCGTTTTTAAAACGGTAAATGCCTGGCAATATTTATTCCAGGATTTTTACCCTTTTTATACGGCAAATTTTTAACAGTGTTCTTTCACTCCTCTCTCATTGACTCATACAAGCAGTAGGTTTTTACACGGCAAATTTTTAACAGTGTACCTTCACTCGTCTCTCATTGAATCATACAAGCAGTAGGTTTTTACACGGCAAATTTTTAAGTGTACCTTCACTCGTCTCTCATTGAATCATACAAGCAGTAGGTTTTTACACGGCAAATTTTTAACAGTGTACCTTCACTCGTCTCTCATTGAATCATACAAGCAGTAGGTTTTTACACGGCAAATTTTTAACAGTGTACCTTCACTCGTCTCTCATTGAATCATACAAGCAGTAGGTTTTTACACGGCAAATTTTTAACAGTGTACCTTCACTCGTCTCTCATTGAATCATACAAGCAGTAGGTTTTTACACGGCAAATTTTTAACAGTGTACCTTCACACCTCTCTCGGAGAATCATACAAGCAGTAGGTTTTTACACGGCAAATTTTTAACAGTGTACCTTCACTCGTCTCTCATTGAATCATACAACCAGTAGGTTTTTACACGGCAAATTTTTAACAGTGTACCTTCACTCGTCTCTCATTGAATCATACAACCAGTAGGTTTTTACACGGCAAATTTTTAACAGTGTACCTTCACTCGTCTCTCATTGAATCATACAACCAGTAGGTTTTTACACGGCAAATTTTTAACAGTGTACCTTCACTCGTCTCTCATTGAATCATACAACCAGTAGGTTTTTACACGGCAAATTTTTAACAGTGTACCTTCACTCGTCTCTCATTGAATCATACAAGCAGTAGGTTTTTACACGGCAAATTTTTAACAGTGTACCTTCACTCGTCTCTCATTGAATCATACAACCAGTAGGTTTTTACACGGCAAATTTTTAACAGTGTACCTTCACTCCTCTCTCGGAGAATCATACTAGTAGGTTTTTTTCTGTTTTAAAAGACGCACGGATAAAATTTAAATTACTTATTATGAATTTACTTATTTTAGGTTAATTCAGTTAATAATCCAGTATGATTATATGTAAAAGAGTCAAGTCAGTGCTCTCATTATACAAACTGAAACTTTAACTCACAAAGCCCAGCTGCCGAAGTTAATGTTGTCAGGAGAGCTGAAAAGATAAGAAATTTCGTATGAGTGAGAGTGATTTTAATTTTTTTGATTTTAGGTGTTTATTTACATGAAAAGACGGACGTAAAGTTGCAGCTAAAACCTATCAAGTTCCCTTTCCTGAGGGTACACTATTATTATTATTATTATTATTATTATTATTATTATTTTTATTGTTATTATTATTATTATTATTATTATTATTATTTGTATTATTATTATCATCATTATTATATATTATTATTATTATTATTATTATTATTATTATTATAATAATTATCTAAGCTGCAACCGTAGTTGGAAAAGCAAGATGCTATAAGCCCAACGGCTCCAACATGGAAAAAAAATAGCCCAGTTAGGAAAGGAAACAATGAAATAAACGAAATGAAAAATAATGAACAACTAAGATAAAATATTTTAAAAACAAACATCAAAACCGATATTTCATAAATAATCTATAAAAAATTTTTTGGAAGTTTTTATAGTTTATATTGGAATATTTCAAGAGAATTGACTGATTTGAGAGAAGAGGAGAAGAAAGGAAATGGAATATTCAATAACAAAAATCTTTTCTTTATAGACTTACATCCCACAAGTGAGAATTCCAGAAGAGTCTTCATCTTCGTGTTGCTGATGCAATCTGTACTCCAGGCAAACCCGCTGCTTGTTTTAGAAGGGAAAAGAATTGTTCTTATCATATCAGTGAGGGAGAAAATTATTGGAACAGATAAAAATGGGGAGAGGGACGACCCTGAGCTGCCGGTCATCATGCGTATGAAAACGACAATTGAGTTACTGCCGGTCATCAAACATACGAAAACGAGAAAAGAGAATTGCTGCCAGTCATCATAATACGAAAACGACAATGAGTTGCTGCCGGTTATCAACCCTACGAAAATGACAAAGATTTGCTGCCATTCATCAAATGTATGAAAACGGCAAAAAAGAATTGCTGCCAGTCATCAAAGGTACGAAAACGACAAAAGAGAATTGTTGCCGGTCATCAACTGTATGAAAACGACAAAAGAGAATTGCTGCCGGCCATCAACTGTATGAAAATGACAAAAGTGAATTGCTGTTGGTTATCAAATGTATGAAAACGACAAAAGAGAATTGCTGCCGGTCATCAAACGTACGAAAACGACAAAAGAGAATTGCTGCTGGTCATCAACTGTATGAAAACGACAAAAGAGAATTGCTGCCGGTCATCAAACGTACGAAAACGACAAAAGAGAATTGCTGCCGGTCATCAAACGTACGAAAACGACAAAAGAGAATTGCTGCCGGTCATCAACTGTATGAAAATGACAAAAGAGAATTGCTGTTGGTTATCAGATGTACGAAAACGACAAAAGAGAATTGCTGCCGGTCATCAACTGTATGAAAATGACAAAAGAGAATTGCTGTTGGTTATCAGATGTACGAAAACGACAAAAGAGAATTGCTGCTGGTCATCAAACGTAAGAAAACGACAAAAGAGAATTGCTGCCGGTCATCAACTGTATGAAAAAGACAAAAGAAAATTGCTGCTGGTCATCAAATGTACGAAAACGACAAAAGAGAATTGCTGCCGGTCATCAAAGGTACGAAAATGACAAAAGAGAATTGCTGCCGGTCATCAAACATACGAAAAGGACAAAAGAGAATTGCTGCAGGTCATCAAACGTACGAAAATGACAGAAGAGAATTGCTGGCGGTCATCAAAGGTACGAAAATGACAAAAGAGAATTGCTGCCGGTCATCAAACATACGAAAAGGACAAAAGAGAATTGCTGCAGGTCATCAAACGTACGAAAATGACAAAAGAGAATTGCTGCCGGTCATCAACTGTATGAAAATGACAAAAGAGAATTGCTGTTGGTTATCAGATGTACGAAAACGACAAAAGAGAATTGCTGCCGGTCATCAAACGTACGAAAATGACAAAAGAGAATTGCTGCCGGTCATCAACTGTATGAAAATGACAAAAGAGAATTGCTGTTGGTTATCAGATGTACGAAAACGACAAAAGAGAATTGCTGCTGGTCATCAAACGTAAGAAAACGACAAAAGAGAATTGCTGCCGGTCATCAACTGTATGAAAAAGACAAAAGAAAATTGCTGCTGGTCATCAAATGTACGAAAACGACAAAAGAGAATTGCTGCCGGTCATCAAAGGTACGAAAATGACAAAAGAGAATTGCTGCCGGTCATCAAACATACGAAAAGGACAAAAGAGAATTGCTGCAGGTCATCAAACGTACGAAAATGACAGAAGAGAATTGCTGGCGGTCATCAAAGGTACGAAAATGACAAAAGAGAATTGCTGCCGGTCATCAAACATACGAAAAGGACAAAAGAGAATTGCTGCAGGTCATCAAACGTACGAAAATGACAGAAGAGAATTGCTGCCGGTCATCAAAGGTACGAAAATGACGAAAGAGAATTGCTGCCGGTCATCAAACATACGAAAAGGACAAAAGAGAATTGCTGCAGGTCATCTAACATACGAAAAGGACAAAAGAGAATTGCTGCCGGTCATCAAACGTCCGAAAACGACAGAAGAGAATTGCTGGCGGTCATCAAACGTCCGAAAACGACAAAAGAGAATTGCTGGCGGTCATCAAACGTACGAAAAGGACAAAAGAGAATTGCTGCCGGTCATCAAAGTTACGAAAAAGACGAAAGAGAATTGTTTCCGGTCATCAAACGTACGAAAATGACAAAAGAGAATTGTTGCCAGTCATCAAAGGTACAAAAACGACCAAAGAGAATTGCTGCCGGTCATCAAAGTTACGAAAAAGACGAAAGAGAATTGTTTCCGGTCATCAAACGTACGAAAATGACAAAAGAGAATTGTTGCCAGTCATCAAAGGTACAAAAACGACCAAAGAGAATTACTGCCGTTCATCAAACATGCGAAAACAACAAAAGAGAATTACTGCTGATCATCAAACTTACAAAAACGACTAAAGATAATTGCTGCTGGTCATCAAAGGTACGAAAACGACAAAAGAGAATTGCTGCCTGTCATCAACTGTATGAAAATGACAAAAGAGAATTGCTGCTGGTCATGAAATGTACGAAAACGACAAAAGAGAATTGCTGCCGGTCATCAAACATATGAAAATGACAAAAGATAATTGCTTCCGGTCATCACACCTATGAAAACAACAAAAGAGAATTTCTGCCAGTCCCAAAAGGTATGAAAACGACAGAAGAGAATTGCTGCCGATCATCAAAGGTACGATAACGATAAAAGAGAATTGCTGCCGGTCATCAAACTTATGAAAACGACAAAAGAGGATTGTTGCCTGTCATCAAAGGTATGAAAACGACAAAAGAGAATTGCTGCTGGTCATCAAAGGTACGAAAACGACAAAAGATAATTGCTACCGGTCATCAGACGTATGAAAATGACAATTGAGTTGCTGCCGTTCATCGAATGTACGAAAATGACAAAAGAGAATTGCTGCCGGTCATCAAACGTACAAAAATGTCAAAAGAGAATCTATTCTAGTGGAACTGAAACCAGACAAATTTAACCTTGAATTCTGCGCGGGGAATTATGCGAGAAACAATTTTAAATAAAAAATGTACTATGTGTGAAGACAACAGCAGATAGATAGAAGAAGACATTACATAGAAATTCCATGGAAAAACGGACACCCGCTATCTTTACTCGTGGAACCGATTGGCTATCTTATATCGAGCATCATATTAGAGGGAATATTGACATTATTTCATAAATTGAAACTACGTAAACGTATCGTTATTATTATTATTATTGTTATTATTATTATTATTATTATTATTATTATTAATTGCTAAGCTACAACCCTAGTTGAAAATGCAGGATGCTATAAGCCCAGGGGTTCCAACAGGGAAAATAGCCCAGTGAGGAAAGGAAACAGGGAAAAAATAAATATTTTATTAATAACATTAAAATAAATATCTCCCATACAGACTATAAAAACTAACAAAACAAGAGAAAGCTAAATTAGATAGAATAGTGTGCCCAAGTGTACCCTCAAGCAAGAAAACTACAAATGCATCCAAAACGCAGAGCTATTCTTAATATACAACAGTTTTTTAAATCGGCCATAATCTTTGTAGTAGCTTATTGGAAAAGTCCCTCTCTGGCGATCTGCTGGACTGGGGTTCGAGACCCACTCAAGTTCAGTAGCTTGTAGTGTCTACAATCTGCTGGACTTGAGTTCGAGACCCACTTAAGTTCAGTAGCTTGTAGTGTCTACAATCTGCTGGACTTGAGTTCGAGACCCACTTAAGTTCAGTAGCTTGTAGTGTCTACAACCGCGCCATCCTTGTGTGATAATGATGTGGGTTTTGGGGTGCCTATAGGTATACCTGCTGAGTCACCAGAAGCCATTGGCTGTCCCTCCCTGGGCATTGCTTGGGTGAAAAGGGGGATTTGGTGCTCATGTGGTCAGTCAAGGGCATTGTCATAATCCCTCTTCTCTGCCATTATTAAGTGACCTTTAATCCTTTAATTTTACTTGTTGACAAAAGAGGAATTCATAATCAGAATGGCATTTTGGGCTTGCGCTAATTAAAAAGGCAGTTTGAAGTAGCCATTACCCTCGAGTTCAATTTGAAATCAACGCATCTGGCCCACAAACAAATCCTCTGTAGCCTACAACCCATATTGTTTAAGAGCTATAAAATCTTAAAAAGATTTGCTTAATGTTAAAATATCTTCATGTGTCTGAGTAACTTCCTATCTTTTCGGTTAGCTTGATTTCAGAACTATCTTTTCTGAAAATCTAAAGGTTAATTGGAGCATAGTTAATTCACAACAATTTATAAATTGTGGAGTATCTTGTACTGTACGAATTCTCCCTATATCAACCATTTCTAAGAATCGAAGATTAAAATATATTTTATCTACGAGTATATGTTACAATATAATCAATATTGCAATGGTATATTTTTGCTGGATGTTCCCAGCGTTTAGTGTAGTTTCCAATGTTATCACATATGATAACAATGTGAATCCCGTGTTTATTTTCCCACCTTGTGTACAGTTCCCACAGATACCATATAGAAAAATAGAATCAATAATTATAACTTCATTTATTGACACAATAACCTTTAAAACGTCGTCCTTCGAACCATCATTATTCTTTCAATAGCCCTTAGAGTTGTAACTAGCTTATGTTCTAAGGTTTTAGGAAGGCTCCAAGTTTCTGATGCATAAGTTAATACTACGAGTACCATATGATTAAATACTTTTTCTTTTAGAGAAATTAGCATTTTAATTTTCATAACCTCACTTCGTTTACCAAAAGCTCTACAGGCCATGCTTATCCTTCTTTTAATTTCGGTCCATAACCATTATTTGTTGTCTCTCTGCATTTTCATTGAACTTTATCTTAGTTTTACTCATAGTCATTTTCAGTCCACATCTATGCGTTCTATATTCAAATCTTCTATCATCTTTTGCAATTCCTCTCATGACTCACTAAATAGAACCACGTCATTTGCAAATCTTGAATTGTTAAGGTATTCCCAATTAACGTTAATTCCTACTTTACCCCAATCTAAATTCTTATATTTATATATACAGTATATATATATATATATATATATATATATATATATATATATATATATATATATATGTATATGTATATGTATATGTATATATATATATATATATATATATATATAGAGAGAGAGAGAGAGAGAGAGAGAGAGAGAGAGAGAGAGAGAGAGAGAGAGAGAGAGAGAGAGAGAGAGAGAGATTATTTTTATACGTGATTGGTTCCTTCAATTTATCCTCTCAAATTGTCAACCTTGAATAAGCAAAACATCCTTCCTTTCTTAAACGAATTTATTGACAGACAAGGTAAAAAATCTGTTCAGAAATCCTATTGATAACTTTTCTAATACGAATTTGTATTCAAACCATTCTCGACATTTAAAATCATCTTTATCTTCCTATGAATCTGACGGTCCTAAGAACAGATTGCCCTGAATGCAAAGATAGGTTTACCAAAATTGAAGAAAGGACTGCTAATTTATGCTATCACGAATATCTATAGAGAATTTTATGGATAAAACCAAGAAAATCTTTGACAACATACCATTTAAAAAAAGAGAGAGAGAGAGAGAGAGAGAGAGAGAGAGAGAGAGAGAGAGAGAGAGAGAGAGAGAGAGAGAGAGAGAGAGAGATAACATGCTCTAATAAGCATGGCGTGAATGTTAGTTTGTCATCCCATTTCGAAATAAAAACTAAACATAAGCCATGTATTGTATTACAACCATCTATCTTTCTATCCACCAAGGCTCTTCTCCCAATTTTTATGGGGTACCCGACATAAAAACTGAACAAAATGGGATTTTTATTCTGTTCCTCCCAGCCTGACGAGGGATTCAGCTGAGTTTGGATGGTACTACTATACTGAATTTATTGTAATGAAGCGCATTTACACCGACTCGCAGCGGTGCACTTCTAGCTCGGAAAAGTTTCCTGATCGCTGATTGGTTAGAATGATCATGTCCAACCAATCAGCGATCAGGAAATTTTTCCGAGCTAAAAGGGCACCCCTGCGAGTCGGTGCAAATATGCCTCACTAAAAAAATTGACTGTATGGTGCCACAGCCCATCCTCTACCCGGCAGTGGTTCTTAAACTTTTTCGACTTGCGCCCCCCTTCTGCATTAAGCATAGGTCCCATGGCCCCCCTCCCCACCCTTGAAATTTTTGCCAAGTAGAAAGTACCGTATGTATGTATGTATTGTTCTTATAAACAATATGTTGCGCTTTGTATGCTAATATACTTCATTGGTTAGCCTATGTGAGTATATGGATGAATGATAGATTTTTATTTCATTGCTGTTGATTTTTTATAGGAATACAATGTACTATATTTCAATAAAATAAACATTGTTCATAGAAAATGGGTAAAATAAATATATTATAATGAAACAAAATATTATCATAATCTTTTTTCAAACTGTTTTAGCATTATACAGATTACAGTTATTACGTTTATAGAAAATACTGGAAAAAATACTAATTAATGCAAAAATAAACATAATTTTTACTCTTAATAAAATCATTCATGGATCATGACCACATCAAAAAATATTACACATCCTCCTTAGTAATTAATTTATCCATATTTATGTAGTATTGTAAAACAAAAGACATCATAATTACTACAATTTTATTTTCATTGTTACTCTTTTAACTACTTGCGCCCCCCTTGAAAGCTCCTGGCGCCCCCTTAGGGGGGCGCGCCCCCAGTTTAAGAATCACGGCTTCTACCGTTATTCACCACATATGAAGCTTCATATGCCGAATGACAACGGCACAGATAAATATTCCAATTTAAAATTTCTTGAAAATTATATTAAATATCCACTATACTGAATATGATTAGTTTAAGTCACTTGAACATCTAAGGGCATATATGTAAGAAACCAATAGCTTATGAATGCGTTGGCTATTTATTGAGTTAGGTTGGTCACACGATTAACTATTATTACTAGCTAAGCTACAACCCAAGTTGGAAAAGCAAAATGCATATAGCCTAGATCTTAGTTTTACTCATATTCATTTTAAGTACACATTTCTGCTTTTTCTATTCAAATCTTCTATCATCTTTTGCAATTCCTCCCATGGATTCACTAAATAGAACTGTCATTTGCAAATCTTAAATGGTAATCCATATTAATGGTTTGTATGACTACGATTTTTTTTTCTTTTTTTTTTGTGAATTTGGTAATGTCAATAAATTCTAGCTCCAAACAAGGTTTTCCTTTTTCGTATATATATATATATATATATATATATATATATATATATATATATATATATATATATATATATATATATATATATATTCAAATAAGCCATATATATTTTTTATACATTAATGTCTGGATTCTCTTAACGACCTCGGGATCAGAGCCCCAGGCGAAATCACACAAAGACAAGATCTTGTATAGACAGTGACTATCACTTGGCCAAGTGGTAGTCACTGTTTATACAAGCTTGCCGGACCAGGGTTCGACTCCCCGGCCGGTCACAAGCTCTTGTCTTTGTGTGATTTCGCCTGGGGCTCTGATCCCGTGGTCGTTAAGAGAATCCAGACAATAACGTATCAAAAATATATATGGCTTATTTGAATATGAAAAACACGTCTAAATGTGCAAAACTTTATCATATATATAAATATATATATATATATATATATATATATATATATATATATATATATATATATATATATATATATATATATACTGTATATATATGAATAAATGAGTTTTCGGAAATAATTGAATAATTAATACTATTCTGGTGTAGTAATACACTACCACTAGAGAGTTACGGGGTCTTTTGACTGGCCAGACAGTACTACATTGGATCCCTCTCTTTGGAGTCTGTCTTATTCTTTACTTATTCTCCTCAGTCCTCATACACCGGACAACACTGAAATTACCAAACAATTTTTCTTCACCCATGGGGTTAACTACTGCTCTGTAATTGTTAAGCGGCCACTTTACTCTTGGTAAGGGTAGAAGAGACTCTTTAGCTATGGTCAGCAGCTCTTCTAGGAGAAGGACACTCCAAAATCAAACCATTGTTCTCTACTCTTGGGTAGTATCATAGCCGCTGTACCATGGTCTTCCACTGTCTTGGGTTAGAGTTTTCTTGCTTGAGGGTAAACTCGGTCACACTGTTCTGTCTTGTTTCTC
>NC_090733.1:126637497-126639997 GCF_036898095.1 Palaemon carinicauda | reverse complement strand
TCAATGACTCTTGTCTGGCTGAACTGAAGGTAATTCGTCAGATCAATTATCCTGTCTGACTGAATTGAAGGTAATTGTCTGATCAATAATCCTGTCTGACTGAATTGAAGATAATTTGTCTGATCAATAATCCTGTCTGACTGAATCGAAGGTAATTCGTTCTGATCAATGATCCTGTCTGACTGAATTGAAGGTAATTCGTCCTGATCAATGATCCTGTCTGACTGAATTGAAGGTAATTCGTCTGATCAATGATCCTGTCTGACTGAATTGAAGGCAATTCGTCTGATCAATGATCCTGTCTGACTGAATTGAAGGTAATTCGTCTGATCAGTGATCCTGTCTGACTTAATTGAAGGTAATTCGTCTGATCAATTGATCCAGTCTGACTGAATTAAAGGTAATTCGTCTGATCAATGATCCAGTCTGACTGAATTAAGGTAATTCGTCTGATCAATGATCCAGTCTGACTGAATTAAAGGTAATTCGTCTGATCAATGATCCAGTCTGACTGAATTAAAAGGTAATTCGTCTGATCAATTATCCAGTCTGACTGAATTAAAGGTAAGTCTTCTGATCAATGATCCTGTCTGGCTGAATTAAAGGTAATTCGTCTGATCAATGATCCAGTTTGACTGAATTAAAGGTAAGTCTTCTGATCAATGATCCTGTCTGGCTGAATTAAAGGTAATTCGTCTGATCAATGATCCTGTCTGACTGAATTGAAGGCAATTCGTCTGATCAATGATCCTGTCTGGCTGAATTAAAGGTAATTCGTCTGATCAATGATCCAGTCTGACTGAATTAAAGGTAATTCGTCTGATCAATGATCCAGTCTGACTGAATTAAAGGTAAGTCTTCTGATCAATGATCCTGTGTTTTAAGGTTTAAGGTCGCTCATGAATGACAGAGGCAAGGGACAGTGACCTTGGCCTAGCAAGCAGGACAATACTCTAGAGACTGACCATATATGATCAGGGCCCAAGCCCCCTCTCCACCCAAGTTAGGACCAAGGAGGTGGCAGGTAATAGCTGCTGATTCATCAGATAGACCTATAGGCTCTCCCCAAACCCGCAACCATAGCTCACAAGGATGGTGAGGTTGCAGACATTAAAGGCATTAACAAGTCTGAGCGGGACCTGAACCCCCCTACTGGCAAACACCAGGCAGAGACGTTACCAATCAGGCCACAACAACTGAATTGAAGATAATTCGTCTGATCAATGATCCTGTCTGACTGAATTGAAGGTAATTTGTGTGATCAATTATACTGTCTGACTGAATTGAAGGTAATTCGTCTGATCAATTATCTTGTCTGACTGAATTAAAAGTAATTCGTCTGATCAATGACTCTGTCTGGCTGAACTGAAGGTAATTCGTCAGATCAATTATCCTGTCTGACTGAATTGAAGGTAATTGTCTGATCAATAATCCTGTCTGACTGAATTGAAGATAATTTGTCTGATCAATAATCCTGTCTGACTGAATCGAAGGTAATTCGTCTGATCAATGATCCTGTCTGACTGAATTGAAGGTAATTCGTCTGATCAATGATCCTGTCTGACTGAATTGAAGGCAATTCGTCTGATCAATGATCCTGTCTGGCTGAATTGAAGGTAATTCGTCTGATCAGTGATCCTGTCTGACTGAATTGAAGGTAATTCGTCTGATCAATGATCCTGTCTGACTGAATTGAAGGTAATTCGTCTGATCAATGATCCTGTCTGAGTGAATTGAAGGTAATTCGTCTGATCAATGATCCTGTCTGACTGAATTGAAGGTAATTTGTCTGATCAGTGATCCTCTCTGACTGAATTGAATGTAATTCGTCTGATCAATAATCCTGTCTTTTGGCTACTATTGCTCAAGTTCAGACAAATTACTTATCCTTTCAAAAAGACTTTGTAACACCAATCTTCTTCTTCCTTACCGTTATCCTTGCATTAACGGGTCGGTTGCCTGATGCGCCCTCTCCAATGCCTTATATCAAAGGCAATCCTCTTCTCTCCGTATGTTCCTTCACCTTATATTGTCATCTATTTCTCTGTCTCCCTCCTAATCTTCTCCCCTCAACAGTTCCTCCCCAAGCCTTCCTCACTCTGCCCCCTACTGTCCATCCTCAACACGGGTCCACACCATCTCAGTCGTGACATTCTGATCATCTCAGTAATCTTTACTACACCTGCCATTTTTCTTATTTCTTTATGGTTTCATTTTCACTTGTTTTTATAATCTTCAATTCTTAAAGTAACATATATATCGTTATCATCAGGTCTATAATTTATTCTTTACCCGTTTCTTTTTTATTTTCTTTGAGCGTAGACAGCATGAAGGCACCAAATTGCATGTCGTATTGGCATTAAAATTCGAGGAAAATTGTAAAATTATATTGCCTTTAAGGGTTGTGGTTGCTGGTGGTAGCATCCTTACCTGGTGATTGCAGACTGGGGTTCGAGTCCCGCTTAAACTCGTTAGTTCCTTTGGTCGTTGCAACCTCACC
>NC_090733.1:126627645-126631997 GCF_036898095.1 Palaemon carinicauda | reverse complement strand
GCTAAGTTTATCAGATTCATAAAAGTCATTCACATAAGTGACATATTCGGCAGTTAGTTTGTTTTTTGTACAATAGATAACAATACTAACAATCAAGATTATCTAAAGTAAATTACGAACTATTTAAGAATCTTTTACTAACTAGAGATGCCCTCAGTAGAGCGCAGACCTCCGCAGCGGCAGCTTATTTCTCGACCTTGACATGTATTAATTTGGTGTGGATTTTCATACATTCAAATATGAACTATGTCTGAAGTCTCCGTGACAACGATGAACAAACTTATGGCTGATTACGTGAATTGGACATTTTGCTTGAAGGTGACATTTGACCTTGACCTTCCAAAATTTAAAAATCTTCAGCTTTTTACATAACAGTTAATCACTGCAAGTTTCATTACTTTACGATTAAAATTGCGGCCAAGAAGCTCTTCACAAATAAACAAAAACAAAGGCGAAAACATAACCTCCCTCCAACTTCGTTTGCGGAGGTAATAAGTCCTTACATGATAACCAACCATAAAGTTACATTGTTTCAAATATCTTCCTAACTTGGAATCAATATTCTAGATCAGCAAAGTTGTCAACAAGTGATAAATTATTAGTTGATCCGATTAAAATTAAGTCTAGATCGATTCAGTAATATATAAACAAGTGACATATAAAAAAATGACGTGTTTACTTAATCATAAATTGACATTCTGAATCAAGATTGGAAGATTTCAGGTCAAATCTTCAACAGACACAGGAGTTATATTCAGATGAGAAGAATTATTTATACAAAAGGAAATCAAAGAATTTAGAAAATATATATTAAGATCGTTAAATCAAAATAGATTGAATAATTGCTTTATGGAATTTAGACCGCATGGCCCTGTGCTGAGCCCAGGGATGCCATTCTGACCCATGATGCAACCCAGGAGATGAACTATGAAGTTAAAAGTTAATAGGGGTGAACAGAAAGAAAATATGAACAAAGGTATTTCAATCATATTGCATCCTAATCTCGACTATAAAACGCAGACACATGTGTGTGTGTGTGTGTACGCTGAAGATGATTGACTTGGCGTTCTCTAGCATCCTGACATCTAAGGTCATTGACGCTGATATCATACATTATAAAGAATAAAAAGAAATAAGATTTAATATATTTAAAGTCAAATCTGTATTTCATGATCCTCTTTCAATATTCAAAACCTAGAGCATTACTGTCCTTTACATGGCGACAAACGCAAGAGACATTTTTCTTTTTGTAATAGTAGATTAGTAATCAACATATCACAGCTAAGGCTAGGTCATAAAATATTGAAATAACCAGCTAAGATAGAATAACCACCAAGGAATCGCAATTATTATTATTATTATTATTATTATCATTATTATCATCATTATCTAAACTACAACCATAGTTGGAAAAGCAAGATGCTATTAGCCCACGGGCTCCAACGGTGAAAAATAGCCAAGCGAGGAAAGGAAAACAGGAAATAAATGAAAAAAAAATTAACAATAAAATATTTTTAAAACAATAACATCAAAACAGATATTTTATATATAAACTATAAAAAGACTTATGTCAGCCTCTTCAATATAAAAACATTTGCTGCAAGTTTGAACTTTTGAAGTTCTACCGATTCAACTACCCGATTAGGAAGATCATTCCACAACTTGATTACAGTTGGATTTAACTGATTTATAACTGAACATTATCAGTGTAGGCATTACAGCCACAAGAACAATAATCACAAAAACATAGCCACGTTTTATTCACTTAAAAATTCTCTTTAATCCAATTACGTATTCAACATCATGCCTAGATGATGATATTAAAGGGGACATTTCATTGTTCGATGGTAACACTAACCAGTTTTTTGCCTTCGAGATATGCCTATAGGATTGTAATGGGCCTTAGGTTTTCTTGAGAGAGAGAGAGAGAGAGAGAGAGAGAGAGAGAGAGAGAGAGAGAGAGAGAGAGAGAGAGAGAGAGAGAGAGTCTCTTTTGCGGCTGCATCAAGAACAAAACAAGATGTGAAAGAAAGAAAATGTGTGAGAGAGAGAGAGAGAGAGAGAGAGAGAGAGAGAGAGAGAGAGAGAGAGTCTCTTTTGCGGCTGCATCAATAACAAAGCCAGATGTGAAAGAAAGAAAATGCAAGGGGAGAGAGAGAGAGAGAGAGAGAGAGAGAGAGAGAGAGAGAGAGAGAGAGAGAGAGAGAGAGAGAGAGAGAGAGTCAGTCTTTTGCTGCTGCATAAAGAACAAAACAAGATGTGAAAGAAAGAAAATGCAAGGAGAGAGAGAGAGAGAGAGAGAGAGAGAGAGAGAGAGAGAGAGAGAGAGAGGAGAGAGAGAGAGAGTCATTTGCGGCTGTATCAAGAACAAAAGAAGTGAAAGAAAGTGCAAGGAGAGAGAGAGAGAGAGAGAGAGAGAGAGAGAGAGAGAGAGAGAGAGAGAGAGAGAGAGAGTCTCTTTTGCGGCTGCATCAAGAACAAAGCAAGATGCGAAAGAAAGAAAATGAGAGAGAGAGAGAGAGAGAGAGAGAGAGAGAGAGAGAGAGAGAGAGAGAGAGAGAGAGAGAGAATTAAATCTGAACTATAGCTTTAATCATGAGGCTAAAATTCCCCACACGTAACAAGAATAGTATCAGAACTATATAAAAAAAGTTTCTTGGATACAAATTATGAATGTTGTCAAAAAGTTACGCACTGAAGACTTGAATGGCAAAGGTTAAGCCGACTCAAAGGGAAAGAAACTCACTATAATATTATAAAAAGAAAAAAAGAAAACCCTACAATGACAAGAGGGAAAAAATACCAGAGTGGAATAAAAGAAATTATAATGGAAAGTGCGAAAAAGAAATCACCAAAAGTGGAAAAAAGAAATTTCATTGACTAGTAGACTAAAATAAATCCCAATGGGAAGTGGGCAAAAGAAATCCCAATGGTAAGTAGAAAAAAAATTCATTAAAGTAGAAAAAAGAAATCCCAATGGCAAGTGGGAAAAAGAAATCCCAATGGCAAGTGGGGAAAAAGAAATCCCAATGGCAAACTGGAAAAAGAAATCCCAAAGGCAAACTGGAAAAAGAAATCCCAATGGCAAGTGGGAAAAAGAAATCCCAAAGGCAAACTGGAAAAAGAAATCCCAATGGCAGGTGGGAAAAAGAAATCCCAATGGCAAGTGGGAAAAAGAAATCCCAATGGCAAGTGGGAAAAAGAAATCCCGATGGCAAATGGGAAAAAGAAATCCCAATGGCAAGTGGGAAAAAGAAATCCCAAAGGCAAACTGGAAAAAGAATTCCCAATGGCAGGTGAGAAAAAGAAATCCCAATGGCAGGTGGGAAAAAGAAATCCCAATGGCAAGTGGGAAGAAGAAATCCCAATGGCAAATGGGAAAAAAGAAATCCCAATGGCAAGTGGGAAAAAGAAATCCCGATGGCAAATGGGAAAAAGAAATCCCAATGGCAAATGGGAAAAAGAAATCCCAATGGCTAGCAAAAAAATAAATCCCAAATGGTTAAGTGAGAATAAGGAATCCCAATGGCAAGTGGGAAAAAGAAATCCCAATGGCAAGTGGGAAAAAGAAATCCCAAATGGAAAACGAGAAAAAGAAATCCCAAAGGAAAGTGGGGAAAAGAAAGCCTTAATGAGTAAGTGATAAAAAATCCTTAATGAATAAGTGGAAAAATACTTATGACAAAAACCAAGACAGAAATACAAATAACAAGTAAAAAAAATACTGCCAATGACAAAGTGAAAACAAATCCCAAATGATAAAAAGTCTGAAAGTTATAACTAGTTTTCTTATAAATCATGAGCACATTTAACAACACCACTAGATTAGAGCAATTTAGTACCATAAAAATTGTTAAAACAATAATCACTTGTTAAAAAAGACCTAATGATGGTAAACTTTGAAAATGTAACATAAAAAATAATTTCATCAAGAATTCAATATTCGCGTGTTAACTCCACAACAAACAAGTTCATTTTCATTATCCATCAATTAATCACAATTGAGCATTCCATGATGAACATACGAACATAAATGTTAATGCAGGAGTGAACTTTGTTTACGAATACTGTTTATGCAAAAGTCAAACATTAATTTTACCTACAAGGTGGTCATTTTTACATCAACCTTCCCAAATTCTACTCTTAACAGCTCTACCGAGTTAATCCTGATGTTAACCACTCTCCCCTCAAAAAAAAAAAAAAAAAAAAAAAAAAAAAAAAAAAAAAAGCCTCGAATTTGCATTGCAGCAGATCGATCCCACCCCGGGACCATGAGTTTAAGCTGTTTACTGGGGAGGCCATCGCTGTGGTTGGGCATCACAGTGGGAGGTTGGACTAACCCGGCTAACGTT
>NC_090733.1:126605145-126622645 GCF_036898095.1 Palaemon carinicauda | reverse complement strand
TTGTCTCTGCCATTCATGAGCGGCCTTTAACAGGGCAATGTCCCTATCCCTTGCTTCTACCATTCAAGAGGGGCCTTTAACAGGGCCATGTCCCTATCCCTTGCCTCTGCCATTCATGACAGGCATTTAACAGGGCAATGTCACCATCCCTTGTCTCTGCCATTCATGAGCGGCCTTTAACAGGGTAATGTCCCTATCCCTTGCTTCTACCATTCAAGAGGGGCCTTTAACAGGGCCATGTCCCTATCCCTTGCCTCTGCCATTCATGACAGGCATTTAACAGGGCAATGTCACCATCCCTTGTCTCTGCCATTCATGAGCGGCCTTTAACAGGGCAATGTCCCTATCCCTTGCTTCTACCATTCAAGAGGGGCCTTTAACAGGGCCATGTCCCTATCCCTTGCCTCTGCCATTCATGACAGGCATTTAACAGGGCAATGTCACCATCCCTTGTCTCTGCCATTCATGAGCGGCCTTTAACAGGGTAATGTCCCTATCCCTTGCTTCTACCATTCAAGAGGGGCCTTTAACAGGGCCATGTCCCTATCCCTTGCCTCTGCCATTCATGACAGGCATTTAACAGGGCAATGTCACCATCCCTTGTCTCTGCCATTCATGAGTGGCCTTTAACAGGGTAATGTCCCTATCCCTTGCTTCTACCATTCAAGACGGGCCTTTAACAGGGCCATGTCCCTATCCCTTGCCTCTGCCATTCATGACAGGCATTTAACAGGGCAATGTCACCATCCCTTGTCTCTGCCATTCATGAGCGGCCTTTAACAAGGCAATGTCCCTATCCCTTGCTTCTACCATTCAAGAGGGGCCTTTAACAGGGCCATGTCCCTATCCCTTGCCTCTGCCATTCATGACAGGCATTTAACAGGGCAATGTCACCATCCCTTGTCTCTGCCATTCATGAGCGGCCTTTAACAGGGCAATGTCCCTATCCCTTGCTTCTACCATTCAAGAGGGGCCTTTAACAGGGCCATGTCCCTATCCCTTGCCTCTGCCATTCATGACAGGCATTTAACAGGGCAATGTCACCATCCCTTATCTCTGCCATTCATGAGCGGCCTTTAACAGGGTAATGTCCCTATCCCTTGCAGCTGCCATTCATGACCGGCCTTTAACAGGGCAATGCCACTATCCCTTGCCTCTGCCATTCATGAGCGGCCTTTAACAGGGCAATGTCCCTATCCCTTGCTTCTACCATTCAAGAGGGGCCTTTAACAGGGCCATGTCCCTATCCCTTGCCTCTGCCATTCATGACAGGCATTTAACAGGGCAATGTCACCATCCCTTATCTCTGCCATTCATGAGCGGCCTTTAACAGGGTAATGTCCCTATCCCTTGCAGCTGCCATTCATGACCGGCCTTTAACAGGGCAATGCCACTATCCCTTGCCTCTGCCATTCATGAGCGGCCTTTAACAGGGCAATGTCCCTATCCCTTGCTTCTACCATTCAAGAGGGGCCTTTAACAGGGCCATGTCCCTATCCCTTGCCTCTGCCATTCATGACAGGCATTTAACAGGGCAATGTCACCATCCCTTGTCTCTGCCATTCATGAGCGGCCTTTAACAGGGTAATGTCCCTATCCCTTGCAGCTGCCATTCATAACCGGCCTTTAACAGGGCAATGCCACTATCCCTTGCCTCCGCCATTCATGAGCGGCCTTTAACAGGGCAATGTCCCTATCCCTTGCTTCTACCATTCAAGAGGGGCCTTTAACAGGTCCATGTCCCTATCCCTTGCCTCTGCCATTCATGACAGGCATTTAACAGGGCAATGTCACCATCCCTTATCTCTGCCATTCATGAGCGGCCTTTAACAGGGTAATGTCCCTATCCCTTGCAGCTGCCATTCATAACCGGCCTTTAACAGGGCAATGCCACTATCCCTTGCCTCTGCCATTCATGAGCGGCCTTTAACAGGGCAATGTCCCTATCCCTTGCTTCTACCATTCAAGAGGGGCCTTTAACAGGTCCATGTCCCTATCCCTTGCCTCTGCCATTCATGAGCGGTATTTAACAGGGCAATGTCCCTATCCCTTGCTTCTACCATTCAAGAGGGGCCTTTAACAGGGCCATGTCCCTATCCCTTGCCTCTGCCATTCATGACAGGCATTTAACAGGGCAATGTCACCATCCCTTATCTCTGCCATTCATGAGCGGCCTTTAACAGGGCAATGTCCCTATCCCTTGCTTCTACCATTCAAGAGGGGCCTTTAACAGGGCCATGTCCCTATCCCTTGCCTCTGCCATTCATGACAGGCATTTAACAGGGCAATGTCACCATCCCTTATCTCTGCCATTCATGAGCGGCCTTTAACAGGGTAATGTCCCTATCCCTTGCAGCTGCCATTCATGACCGGCCTTTAACAGGGCAATGCCACTATCCCTTGCCTCTGCCATTCATGAGCGGCCTTTAACAGGGCAATGTCCCTATCCCTTGCTTCTACCATTCAAGAGGGGCCTTTAACAGGTCCATGTCCCTATCCCTTGCCTCTGCCATTCATGACAGGCATTTAACAGGGCAATGTCACCATCCCTTATCTCTGCCATTCATGAGCGGCCTTTAACAGGGTAATGTCCCTATCCCTTGCAGCTGCCATTCATAACCGGCCTTTAACAGGGCAATGCCACTATCCCTTGCCTCTGCCATTCATGAGCGGCCTTTAACAGGGCAATGTCCCTATCCCTTGCTTCTACCATTCAAGAGGGGCCTTTAACAGGTCCATGTCCCTATCCCTTGCCTCTGCCATTCATGAGCGGTATTTAACAGGGCAATGTCCCTATCCCTTGCTTCTACCATTCAAGAGGGGCCTTTAACAGGGCCATGTCCCTATCCCTTGCCTCTGCCATTCATGACAGGCATTTAACAGGGCAATGCCACCATCCCTTATCTCTGCCATTCATGAGCGGCCTTTAACAGGGCAATGTCCCTATCCCTTGCTTCTACCATTCAAGAGGGGCCTTTAACAGGGCCATGTCCCTATCCCTTGCCTCTGCCATTCATGACAGGCATTTAACAGGGCAATGTCACCATCCCTTATCTCTGCCATTCATGAGCGGCCTTTAACAGGGTAATGTCCCTATCCCTTGCAGCTGCCATTCATAACCGGCCTTTAACAGGGCAATGCCACTATCCCTTGCCTCTGCCATTCATGAGCGGCCTTTAACAGGGCAATGTCCCTATCCCTTGCTTCTACCATTCAAGAGGGGCCTTTAACAGGTCCATGTCCCTATCCCTTGCCTCTGCCATTCATGAGCGGCATTTAACAGGGCAATGTCACCATCCCTTGTCTCTGCCATTCATGAGCGGCCTTTAACAGGGTAATGTCCCTATCCCTTGCAGCTGCCATTCATAACCGGCCTTTAACAGGGCAATGCCACTATCCCTTGCCTCTGCCATTCATGAGCGGCCTTTAACAGGGCAATGTCACCATCCCTTGTCTCTGCCATTCATGAGCGGCCTTTAACAGGGTAATGTCCCTATCCCTTGCAGCTGTCATTCATGACCGGCCTTTAACAGGGCAATGCCACTATCCCTTGCCTCTGCCATTCATGAGCGGCCTTTAACAGGGCAATGTCCCTATCCCTTGCTTCTACCATTCAAGAGGGGCCTTTAACAGGGCCATGTCCCTATCCCTTGCCTCTGCCATTCATGACAGGCATTTAACAGGGCAATGTCACCATCCCTTATCTCTGCCATTCATGAGCGGCCTTTAACAGGGTAATGTCCCTATCCCTTGCAGCTGCCATTCATGACCGGCCTTTAACAGGGCAATGCCACTATCCCTTGCCTCTGCCATTCATGAGCGGCCTTTAACAGGGCAATGTCCCTATCCCTTGCTTCTACCATTCAAGAGGGGCCTTTAACAGGGCTATGTCCCTATCCCTTGCCTCTGCCATTCATGAGCGGCCTTTAACAGGGCAATGTCACCATCCCTTGTCTCTGCCATTCATGAGCGGCCTTTAACAGGGTAATGTCCCTATCCCTTGCAGCTGCCATTCATGACCGGCCTTTAACAGGGCAATGCCACTATCCCTTGCCTCTGCCATTCATGAGCGGCCTTTAACAGGGCAATGTCCCTATCCCTTGCTTCTACCATTCAAGAGGGGCCTTTAACAGGGCCATGTCCCTATCCCTTGCCTCTGCCATTCATGACAGGCATTTAACAGGGCAATGTCACCATCCCTTGTCTCTGCCATTCATGAGCGGCCTTTAACAGGGTAATGTCCCTATCCCTTGCTTCTACCATTCAAGAGGGGCCTTTAACAGGGCCATGTCCCTATCCCTTGCCTCTGCCATTCATGACAGGCATTTAACAGGGCAATGTCACCATCCCTTGTCTCTGCCATTCATGAGCGGCCTTTAACAGGGCAATGTCCCTATCCCTTGCTTCTACCATTCAAGAGGGGCCTTTAACAGGGCCATGTCCCTATCCCTTGCCTCTGCCATTCATGACAGGCATTTAACAGGGCAATGTCACCATCCCTTGTCTCTGCCATTCATGAGCGGCCTTTAACAGGGTAATGTCCCTATCCCTTGCTTCTACCATTCAAGAGGGGCCTTTAACAGGGCCATGTCCCTATCCCTTGCCTCTGCCATTCATGACAGGCATTTAACAGGGCAATGTCACCATCCCTTGTCTCTGCCATTCATGAGCGGCCTTTAACAGGGCAATGTCCCTATCCCTTGCTTCTACCATTCAAGAGGGGCCTTTAACAGGGCCATGTCCCTATCCCTTGCCTCTGCCATTCATGACAGGCATTTAACAGGGCAATGTCACCATCCCTTGTCTCTGCCATTCATGAGCGGCCTTTAACAGGGTAATGTCCCTATCCCTTGCTTCTACCATTCAAGAGGGGCCTTTAACAGGGCCATGTCCCTATCCCTTGCCTCTGCCATTCATGACAGGCATTTAACAGGGCAATGTCACCATCCCTTGTCTCTGCCATTCATGAGCGGCCTTTAACAGGGTAATGTCCCTATCCCTTGCTTCTACCATTCAAGACGGGCCTTTAACAGGGCCATGTCCCTATCCCTTGCCTCTGCCATTCATGACAGGCATTTAACAGGGCAATGTCACCATCCCTTGTCTCTGCCATTCATGAGCGGCCTTTAACAAGGCAATGTCCCTATCCCTTGCTTCTACCATTCAAGAGGGGCCTTTAACAGGGCCATGTCCCTATCCCTTGCCTCTGCCATTCATGACAGGCATTTAACAGGGCAATGTCACCATCCCTTGTCTCTGCCATTCATGAGCGGCCTTTAACAGGGCAATGTCCCTATCCCTTGCTTCTACCATTCAAGAGGGGCCTTTAACAGGGCCATGTCCCTATCCCTTGCCTCTGCCATTCATGACAGGCATTTAACAGGGCAATGTCACCATCCCTTATCTCTGCCATTCATGAGCGGCCTTTAACAGGGTAATGTCCCTATCCCTTGCAGCTGCCATTCATGACCGGCCTTTAACAGGGCAATGCCACTATCCCTTGCCTCTGCCATTCATGAGCGGCCTTTAACAGGGCAATGTCCCTATCCCTTGCTTCTACCATTCAAGAGGGGCCTTTAACAGGGCCATGTCCCTATCCCTTGCCTCTGCCATTCATGACAGGCATTTAACAGGGCAATGTCACCATCCCTTATCTCTGCCATTCATGAGCGGCCTTTAACAGGGTAATGTCCCTATCCCTTGCAGCTGCCATTCATGACCGGCCTTTAACAGGGCAATGCCACTATCCCTTGCCTCTGCCATTCATGAGCGGCCTTTAACAGGGCAATGTCCTTATCCCTTGCTTCTACCATTCAAGAGGGGCCTTTAACAGGGCCATGTCCCTATCCCTTGCCTCTGCCATTCATGACAGGCATTTAACAGGGCAATGTCACCATCCCTTGTCTCTGCCATTCATGAGCGGCCTTTAACAGGGTAATGTCCCTATCCCTTGCAGCTGCCATTCATAACCGGCCTTTAACAGGGCAATGCCACTATCCCTTGCCTCCGCCATTCATGAGCGGCCTTTAACAGGGCAATGTCCCTATCCCTTGCTTCTACCATTCAAGAGGGGCCTTTAACAGGTCCATGTCCCTATCCCTTGCCTCTGCCATTCATGACAGGCATTTAACAGGGCAATGTCACCATCCCTTATCTCTGCCATTCATGAGCGGCCTTTAACAGGGTAATGTCCCTATCCCTTGCAGCTGCCATTCATAACCGGCCTTTAACAGGGCAATGCCACTATCCCTTGCCTCTGCCATTCATGAGCGGCCTTTAACAGGGCAATGTCCCTATCCCTTGCTTCTACCATTCAAGAGGGGCCTTTAACAGGTCCATGTCCCTATCCCTTGCCTCTGCCATTCATGAGCGGTATTTAACAGGGCAATGTCCCTATCCCTTGCTTCTACCATTCAAGAGGGGCCTTTAACAGGGCCATGTCCCTATCCCTTGCCTCTGCCATTCATGACAGGCATTTAACAGGGCAATGCCACCATCCCTTATCTCTGCCATTCATGAGCGGCCTTTAACAGGGCAATGTCCCTATCCCTTGCTTCTACCATTCAAGAGGGGCCTTTAACAGGGCCATGTCCCTATCCCTTGCCTCTGCCATTCATGACAGGCATTTAACAGGGCAATGTCACCATCCCTTATCTCTGCCATTCATGAGCGGCCTTTAACAGGGTAATGTCCCTATCCCTTGCAGCTGCCATTCATAACCGGCCTTTAACAGGGCAATGCCACTATCCCTTGCCTCTGCCATTCATGAGCGGCCTTTAACAGGGCAATGTCCCTATCCCTTGCTTCTACCATTCAAGAGGGGCCTTTAACAGGTCCATGTCCCTATCCCTTGCCTCTGCCATTCATGAGCGGCATTTAACAGGGCAATGTCACCATCCCTTGTCTCTGCCATTCATGAGCGGCCTTTAACAGGGTAATGTCCCTATCCCTTGCAGCTGCCATTCATAACCGGCCTTTAACAGGGCAATGCCACTATCCCTTGCCTCTGCCATTCATGAGCGGCCTTTAACAGGGCAATGTCACCATCCCTTGTCTCTGCCATTCATGAGCGGCCTTTAACAGGGTAATGTCCCTATCCCTTGCAGCTGTCATTCATGACCGGCCTTTAACAGGGCAATGCCACTATCCCTTGCCTCTGCCATTCATGAGCGGCCTTTAACAGGGCAATGTCCCTATCCCTTGCTTCTACCATTCAAGAGGGGCCTTTAACAGGGCCATGTCCCTATCCCTTGCCTCTGCCATTCATGACAGGCATTTAACAGGGCAATGTCACCATCCCTTATCTCTGCCATTCATGAGCGGCCTTTAACAGGGTAATGTCCCTATCCCTTGCAGCTGCCATTCATGACCGGCCTTTAACAGGGCAATGCCACTATCCCTTGCCTCTGCCATTCATGAGCGGCCTTTAACAGGGCAATGTCCCTATCCCTTGCTTCTACCATTCAAGAGGGGCCTTTAACAGGGCTATGTCCCTATCCCTTGCCTCTGCCATTCATGAGCGGCCTTTAACAGGGCAATGTCACCATCCCTTGTCTCTGCCATTCATGAGCGGCCTTTAACAGGGTAATGTCCCTATCCCTTGCAGCTGCCATTCATGACCGGCCTTTAACAGGGCAATGCCACTATCCCTTGCCTCTGCCATTCATGAGCGGCCTTTAACAGGGCAATGTCCCTATCCCTTGCTTCTACCATTCAAGAGGGGCCTTTAACAGGGCCATGTCCCTATCCCTTGCCTCTGCCATTCATGACAGGCATTTAACAGGGCAATGTCACCATCCCTTGTCTCTGCCATTCATGAGCGGCCTTTAACAGGGTAATGTCCCTATCCCTTGCAGCTGCCATTCATGACCGGCCTTTAACAGGGCAATGCCACTATCCCTTGCCTCTGCCATTCATGAGCGGCCTTTAACAGGGCAATGTCCCTATCCCTTGCTTCTACCATTCAAGAGGGGCCTTTAACAGGGCCATGTCCCTATCCCTTGCCTCTGCCATTCATGACAGGCATTTAACAGGGCAATGTCACCATCCCTTATCTCTGCCATTCATGAGCGGCCTTTAACAGGGTAATGTCCCTATCCCTTGCAGCTGCCATTCATGACCGCCCTTTAACAGGGCAATGCCACTCTCCCTTGCCTCTGCCATTCATGAGCGGCCTTTAACAGGGCAATGTCCCTATTCATTGCTTCTACCATTCATGAGCGGCCTTTAACAGGGCCATGCCCCTATCCCTTGCCTCTGCCATTCATGAGCGGCCTTTAACAGGGCAATGCCACTATCCCTTGCCTCTGCTCTTCATGAGCGGCCTTTAACAGGGCAATGCCACCATCCCTTGTCTCTGCCATTCATGAGCGGCCTTTAACAGGGCAATGCCACTATCCCTTGCCTTTGCTCTTCATGAGCGGCCTATAAACCTTTAAATATTCCGATAAAATTGGCAGTATTTAGTATTATTTCATCTCTCAGAAACAGACGTAAATCCTAATCATATATTTTGTTCCGTGCTTTTTACTTCGATTCACCTTCCCGTGATCAATAGCTCACACTATTAACGGTAACTTCTCAATCACTCCCATCAACCCTTATCTCCACTATCAGATATTCTGCCCTCCGTGTGATAATAAAACCAATATACTCGATACAGTCACCTAGGGTAAAAATCCTGGAATAAATGTTGCCAGGCATTTACCTTTTTAAAGAAGGATATATTGACATTAAGGAGTGGTATTCGGTCAACAACAAGTAACAGATAATGACAATATAGGGTAAAAATTACGGTCGCCTGTATTTTACTGAAATACGGCTGAGAACAATATTTTACGGAGAATTTCCCATTAAAAATACTGTTTTTTTTCTAATTGTGTATCATTGGATTAATGTTGAAAAAAATACTTGTAACAGTAGTAATATCAGCAATCACTTTATTGCATAAAATTATGAACTACAAGAGGAGTTTCACTTTCAACTTAAAAGCAATTCTCCCGTGTTACATTTATTGCCCGACCTTAGGATTCCATGATAACATATCAGTAGATAACAGAAAACGAAAATGACTACAGTAGCAGATTCAGCTGCCAATTCAACCACTGCAGTTGAAGCATAAACGATATCTCTAAACTTCAACACAAAACTTTTATAATATTATCTGACAGTCTAGATATAATTTCGACTGACTATCACTGGGTTAGTTACTAATTAATGTCAAAAAGTCTTCACCTGCTTCTCCGATATATAAGAAAGATATTCTCTTCTATCTCCATTTCCTTTGGTATTATTTGCTACCAATGTTTATGATGTTTTAACATGTTTTATTCCTTTTTTATAAATGCTAATATTTTATTTTACTTTTTTAATCATTACTTCTTATATAGTTTATTCATTTCTTAATTGCCTTTCCTCCCTGGGCTATTTTTCCCTTTTGGAGCCCTTGGGCTTATCGTATCCTGCTTTTCCCACTAAGGGTATAGCTTAGCTAGTAACAACAACAACAACAACGACAATCGGCAACCAATTGAAATAAAATACATCAAGAACTAATACCCTCTTTTTCAATAAAAAAAAAAAGGAACAATAACATAAATTAAACAGTTAACTAGAAAAGAATTCTGAGTGCAGACCTCCCCCTCGGCAGCTTATTTCACGAAACCAGCTTGCCTTTCCCAGAATCAACTTAGACCGTAGCCGTAACTGAAGTCTGTGTGATAACCATGTGCGAATTTGGGGTTAAGGTTAGGGTTAAATCGGTCGACCTTGACCTTGACCTTTGACCTAGGACTTTCAAGATTGAATCCCTTCCACGGCTCAACATAAAAATTAATCCCCGAAAGTTTTACTACTCTAGAAGTTAAATTGTGGGCAGGCAGTTGTTCACAAACAAACAGACAGACAAACATGGGCGAAAACATAAACTCCTCCCAACTTCATTGGCAGGGGTGAATATAAAAATCAACCCCCTCCCTTATTTACAGTTGTCCCTGCACACATGATAAAATGCTTACTGGAAGAGGCTAACGGAAAACTTACAATAACAATAATTTCACGAAATGACGAATATAAAACCTAACTTACATTTACTTCAAGGGCTGTTTTTCTGGTACCATCACACAGGAAAACTCCACTCACTACAGGATCTACAAGATCTGTTTGTCGTATACATTCTTAGGTATTTAGAATACAACACAGCATATTCCGCATTAATTATCAAATCCACATTATCGAAGCACTTAGAAAACAAGAAAGTCTTCAGTTTCTTCTTGAAAGCCTCAATATCTTCAGTCTTTCGAATGTCTAGTGGGAGCTTATTGTATAGTCTTGGGGCCGGATACTAGGGGAGCTCTAGAACCTACAGTATTATTATTATTATTATTATTATTATTATTATTATTATTATTATTATTATTATTATTATCATTACTATTATTACAAAGTAAGCTATAACCCTAGCTGTAAAAGCAAGATGCTATAAGGCCAATGGCTCCAACAGAAAAAAAAAGGAAAACAAGGAAATAAAAACAACAAGAGAAGAAATAAACAATCAAAATGAAATTTTAAGAAGAGTAACAACATACAAGCAGACGAATACAAAAATCACATCCACCACTCTTCCCTGTCAAGAAGGATGAAGAAAAAGGGGAAGAAGATGGGGAAGAGAATGGGGAAGAAAAAGGGGACGAAAAGGAGAAGAAAAGGGTAGATGGGGAAGAAAAAGGGAAGAGAAAGGGTAGAAGAAGGGGAAGAAAAAGGGAAGAGAAAGGGTAGAAGAAGGGGAAGAGAAAGGGGAAAAAGGGGAAGAAAAAATTAAGAGAAAGGGTGGAAAAAGTGGAATAAAGGGGGAAGAGAAAGGGACGAGAAAGAGGAAGAAAAAGAGGAAGAAAAGGTGAAAGAAAAAGGGAAAAAATGGGAAGAAATGTGGAAGAAAGGGAGAAGAAAAAGTAGAAGAAAAAAGGAAAGGAAAGGGGAAGAGAAATAGGAAGAAATAGGGGACGAATAAACGGGAAGACAATGGGAAGAAAAAGGGAAAAAAGGGGAAGAAAATGGGAAGAAAAATTGAAAGCGAAAGGGGAAGAGAAACCCCTAACAGCGTACAAAACGGAAGCTCAATTACGCGGGTTATACCTATTCCATGTCAAAACACTATTACACTGAAAAACACTTTATCAAGGGATGGGGCACCAGCCCAGCCTCCTCTTCAATTCGCTTCGCCAACTCGCCTCTTGTTCTATCTTATTTATCTTCCTTTTTTTATTCTTTTTTTTGTGTGTTTTTTTATAGTAAATTATTGAAAGTTTCAATTTATTGTTGTTACTGTTCTTAAAATATTTTATTTTGATTGTATTTTTTCTCTTGTTTGTTTATTTCCTGGTTTTCTTTCCTCGTATTTTTATTGCACCTTTCATCTGGTCATTTGTTTATTTCCTTGTTTTCTTTCCTCGGTGGGCTATTTTTCCTGTTGGAAACCCTGGGCTTATAGCATCTAGCTTTTCTAACTAGGGCTATAGCTTAGCTTGTAATAATAATAATAATAATAATAATAATAAGGCTACATTAAATATGAACACGTTATTATTAGGCATTATGTCATTTTCCTTAGGTTTAGTATAATGACCTTTTCATGAATTATTCATTTTCTATAATTCTTTAGCATTCATTACCCTAAAATATTCTATTTCAATTGGTCATGACTTCTCTTGTAGATTAGTTATTTCCTCAATTCCTTTCCTGTTAGACCCCTTGGGCTCATGACATTCTGCTTTTCCAACTACGGTTGTAGCTTAGCAAGTAGTAGTAGTAGTAGTAGTAGTAGTAGTAGTAGTAGTAGTAGTAGTAGTAGTAGTAATATCAATTGTAGTTTGCTTATTTCCTTTCCTCACTGGGCTATTTTCCCTGTTAGACCCCTTGGGCTCATAACATTCTGCTTTTCCAACTACGGTTGTAGCTTAGCAAGTAGTAGTAGTAGTAGTAGTAGTAGTAGTAGTAGTATCTATTGTGATTTGCTTATTTCCTTTCCTCACTAGGCTATTTTCCCTGTTGGAGCCCTTGGGTTTATGACATCCTGCTTTTACAACTAGGGTTGTAGCTTAGCAAGTAGTAGTAGTAGTAGTAGTAGTAGTAGTAGTAATAATATCTATTGTAGTTTGCTTATTTCCTTTCCTCACTGGGCAATTTTCCCTGTTGGAGCCTTTGGGTTTATGACATCCTGCTTTTCCAACTAGTGTTGTAGCTTAGCAAGTAGTATTAGTAGTAGTAGTAGTAGTAGTAGTAGTAACAATAATAATAATACCAATAACAATAACAATATGAAGATCTTTCAAACACAGCATACTGCACTGAAAAATTACTGCGAAGCACTTGCTCAGGTGACATGACACGCTGATAGCATAAATGTCATTTAGACATCTTTAACATCTCGTGCCGAAGTCAAGTTGATCTACTGAATTTAAAAAAAGTCCAAACTGACCACAAGGTTAAATATGCTCAAGCTAAAAGCAAATTTCAGGGGAAAATACACAGATGAGGTGAGGGACATATGCAAAGAAGATAGAGAACATTTATTTTTCTAACAAAAATTAGGACAGTTAATGAAATAAGATATAAGCATAGGTATGCTGCAAAATCGTAGCAGGATTTGGTTGTATACATAAGTAGGGCAATACCTTTGAAAGAAAAATGTAATTAAGAAGTAACAAGTCCAAATTGACCACAATGGGTTACCAAAACTAATGATAGCAAGGTATTATCCCAACTGATTTCAAGGTAGAATGGGATAAACGTAAACATTAGGAATTTCATAATGCTGCTGTTTATGGTACAGATAAAAAAGCTTAATTACAGTAACAAGTATAAGCATAGAAGCCTTGTACTTATCTATTAAGCGATAGAGTGACCGGAAACTCATTTCCCAGAGTGAGTAGTTAAGAAACAGGAACTATCAAATATATCAGAAATACTAAGTAGATTCATTTGTAGTTTAATTTAATCTAAATCATTTTAATTACCATAATTAACTTGCGAATTAATATCAAGACCACTACGAGTGAAATGTGAAATTAAAGCCTTACAAGACACTTTTAACTATATTCAAGGAAATTCAGAAATACCAAATTGAACACCACAGATTCACTCACTTGTAATGACTTAAAACTAAGATATTTTTAATTACCATATTAATTCAAGAGTTCTTGAGTTAATTAATTTACAAATTAAATGCAAGGCCACAACGCGTAAAATGTGAAATTAAAGCCTTACTAACGAAAGTACTATCATAATGGCTCCATATTTTAACAAATAATCGCCTTACATCTTGGAAGACGAGATATTCTCCAACCTGTCACCTCATAATAATAATAATAATAATAATAATAATAATAATAATATTATTATTAATTGCTAAGCTACAACCCTAGTTGGAAAAGCAAGATGCTATAAGCCCAGGGGCTCCAACAGGGAAAATACTCCAGTGGGGAAAGGAAACAAGGTAAAATAAAATATTTTAAGAACAATTAACATTAAAATAAATATCTCCTGTACCCTCAAGCAAGAGAACTCTAACCCAAGACAGTAGAAGACCATGGGTTAGAGGCTATGGCACTACCCAAGACTAGAGAACAATGGTTTGATTTTGGAGTGTCCTTCTCCTAGAAGAGCTGCTTACCATAGCTAAAGAGTCTCTTCTACCCTTACCAAGAGGAAGGTAACCACTGAACAATCACAGTGCAGTAGTTAATCCCTTCGATGAAGAAGAACTGTTTCGTAATCTCAGTGTTGTCAGGTGTATGAGGACAGAGGAGAATCTGTAAAGAATTGGCCAGAATATTCGGTGTGTGTGTAGGCAAAGGGAAAAGGAACCGTAACCAGAGAGAAGGATCCAATATAGTATTGTTCTTTTAAAGATTTATTACAACAGCTTAGATTTGTAGGAATATCTGTGATGTAGAAGTTATCAGTTTAGAGGGAAAATTTATAACAAACTATTTTGCCAAATTTCACTTAATCAATCTCCCCTACAGATTTTGAGTTTAGAAATGCAATGTCACGTGATCACTATCCTAAATTTAAATGCAAAATAAAACTATTTTGATTTTTAAAGAGAAATAAAATCTGTCATTATAAAACATTACCCATTCTCTGTTTATATGTGATTCGTATTCTTTCTGTTTCATTATTCCCTCTATCCCTAAATACCTTGGTCTTCCACTGGCTTGAGTTAGAGATCTCTTGCCTAAGGGTACACTCGGGCACTGTATTTATCTTGTTTCTCTTCTTCTGGTTACTTTGAGGTTTTTATAGTTTATATATTAAAGATTTATTTCAATGTTATTATTGTACTTGAATTTTTCTTGTAAATTATTTCCTTATTTCCTTTCGTCATTGGGCTATTTTCCCAGTTGGAGTCCTTGGGCTTATAGCATACTTGTTTTTAAACTAGGGTTATAGCTTAGCTTGTAATAATAATAATAATAATAATAATAATAATAATAATAATAATAATAGAATAATAATAATAATAGAATAATAATAATAATAATAATAGAATAATAATAATAATAATAATAATAATAATAATAATAATAATAATAATAATAATAGTAGTAGTAGTAGTAGTAGTAGTAGTAGTAGTAGTAGTAGTAGTAGTGATACAGTATTTACTCTTCTCTCCCTATACCACAATTGCAAACCCTAAAACAACGGCGTCTGATCAACATTTAGCAATCCCACTTTTAGCTTGAGTTCGCTTCAGTCTTAAAACTTCGAAAAATATTTTCCCTCTAAAATACTAATGACTTTTGGGGCATTTACGTCAGCTCTACCTCTAAAATACTGCGACATATTTTTTTGTATATTAATAATCATTTCCATCTAAATATTCAGGGGACCACTCGCTTTTCCTTCTGAAATACCACTTAATTTTTTCGGACACTATCATTTACTTCCCACTAAAATATTGCATTATAAGTGCTATAAGCTTCCCCAACCATCCCCCATTTCATGGGTCACAAGGATGGTGAAGTTGCAGCCACCAAAGAAACTAACGAGTTTGAGCGGGACTCGAACCCCAGTCTGGCGATCATCAGCCAGAGACGTTATCACATCGGCCACCACAACCCTAAAGTATTGAATGATAATTTATGTCTTGGGGCACTGCCAGTATTCACGAGTCGATATATTTTTTTATTTAAAAACATTTAGATAAATAGTAAAAATTTCAATTGAAAATACAGTATATGAAAAATAAAAAAATATTCATGTAAATATACTATGATATATATGTTATAAATTGTAAGATTGTACATGTGTATTTCATAATAAACGATGAAAAAAAAAATAGCTTCACTCTAAAAATATTGCCAGCTAAATTTTGGGACATTACCACTTGCTTATTTCTAAAATATTCCACACCAAATTCAGAGATATTACCTATCACTTCCCTCCAAAATAATGACAGCAATTTTCAGAATTTGGAACATTACTAGTAAGTTTATTTTAGAATACTGCACGATAGTTTTATGATATTACCCATCGCTTCCCTCTGAAATAACACAAGACATCTTTGGTGTCATAACAAATGTAAATGCTGAACTGTTGTTTACCACCGTGTATGGCTGCAAGTCGAGTATAAGGCTTCATACTATGCCGAGACAGGGGCCGAGCTCAAAACGCAAACTGATTTCACAAAATTACATCTAATGTACTACTAAATTCCATATCATTATCATTATTAAATGCTAAGCTACAACCCTAGTTGGAAAAGCAGGATGCTATAAGCCCAGGGGCCCCAACCAGGAAAATAGCCCAGTGAGGAAAGGAAACAAGGAAAAATATAATTCAAGAATAGTAACAACATTACAATAAATATTTCCTATATACACAATAAAAACTTTAACAAAACAAGAGGAAGAGAAGCTACATAGAACAGTGGGCCCGAGTGTACCATCAAGCCAATTTTTTATGTGGGTGAATAAGTGTAAAAGAGGGTCTCAAAAAAAAAAAAAAAAAAAAAAAAAAAAAAAAAAAAAAAAAAAAAAAAAAACAGGTAACATGGATGGTGTACTATGCAACTTTTAAAACTATTCTACTCGTTTCTGTAACCCATTTAAATAGCTAAACACTACTACTACTACTACTACTACTACTACTACTACTACTACTACTACTACTACTACCATTAATAAATAATAATGATACCAATTAAAGACACCTCTTATTTTTGTAAAATTCAGGAATCACCGATTAATTTCTATGTTTGTTTGTTTATAAACAACTTTACACAAAAACTACTCTACCAATTTTGACCAAACTTGGTAGTTGTGTTGGGCATGAGCCAAGGATGAATCTTCACCATTTTGGATAAAGTACATCAAAGTACAAGTACGTTACAGTACTTTGAAAATCAATGCAATGTTAAGTTAATACCATATATTTTCTTAATTTTATTTTTTTCTTTGTGAACAATGTACATTATGCAAAAAACTACAGAACTAATTTCAACGAAAGTTGGTGGACATGTGGTGTATTACTATTATTATTACTTGCTAAGCAACAACCCTAGTTGGAAAAGCAGGATGTTATAAGCCCAGGGGCTCCAACATGGAAAATAGCTCAGTGAGGAAAGGGAACAAGGAAAAATTAAATATTTTAAGAAGAGCAACAATATTAAAATAAATATCACTTTATAAACTAAAAAAAGTTTATCAAAACAAGAGGAAGAGAAATAAGATATAAGATAGAACAGTGTGCCAGTGTACCCTCAAGCAAGAGAACTCTAACCCAAGACAGTGGAAGACCATGACACAGAGGCTATGGCACTACCCAAGATTAAAGAACAATGGTTTGATTTTGGAGTATCCTTCTCCTAGAAGAGCTGCTTATCATAGCTAAAGTCTCTCTTCTACCCTTACAAAGAGGAAAGTGGCCACTGAACAATTACAATGCAGTAAGAAGAATTGTTTGGTAATCTCAGTGTTGTCAGGTGTATGAAGACAGAGGAGAATATGTAAAGAATAGGCCAAACTATTCGGTGTGTGAGTGTATAGGCAAAGGGAAAATGAACCGTAACCAGGGAGAAGGATCCAATGTAGTACTATCTGGCCAGTCAAAAGACCCCATAACTCTCTAGTGGTAGTATCTCAACGTATGACCCAGGGACAAGTTCATTAGATTCTGAAGCAAATACATCGAAGTACAAATAAGCAGTGGAGTTAAGAAAAAATAAGACTGCTTGCCGTGGGTAAGGCATGCTCTCTACTGAGTGGTCTACCTATTTTTAATGTTTCTTACAATTTTCCCAAAAATTCATAAGAGAAGATATATTCAATTGGAACGTTACCAATTATTCGAAAATAGTTGGTTTAAACTAAGCTAACGTATACTCACATGGGCCCTCCTCCCATGGCAGGCAATAAGCATGGTTGATTTAGTATTATACAATGCACTGGACTTTGCCTTAAGACGGGTCCATAAATGTATAAGAGACAGCAGCCTATTG
>NC_090733.1:126595145-126602645 GCF_036898095.1 Palaemon carinicauda | reverse complement strand
ACCCCCAATCTTTAGCTCACAAGAATGGTGAATTTGCAGCAACCAAAGAAACTAACGAGTTTGAGCGGAACTCGAACGTCAGTCTGGCGTTTACCCAGTCAGGGATGTTACCATCATTCTTTAAACTATAAAAACTTCGAAAAAAAAAAAACAAGAGGAAGAAAAATAAGATAGAATAGCGTGCCTAAGGGATAAAGAATCTCTCTCTCTCTCTCTCTCTCTCTCTCTCTCTCTCTCTCACACACACACACACACACATGTAAACGTTTACTCAGTATAAAGTACACAAATAGCAAACAAAGAAATACAGCCCATGTCGAAGTGCATGAGTGATGTCTCTCTCTCTCTCTCTCTCTCTCTCTCTCTCTCTCTCTCTCCTTCGAAGATATTCAATATCCTTTCCCAAGCTGCATTGCAGAAAAGTGTTCTTAAGCAAACAAGAATGTCATATTCACAATCTTCAATCTCTCTCTCTCTCTCTCTCTCTCTCTCTCTCTCTTTTCCAAGATATTCAATATCCTTTGCCAAGCTGCATTGCAGAAAAGTATTATTTAGAAAACAGGAATGTCATATCCACAATCTTCAAAATCTCTCTCTCTCTCTCTCTCTCTCTCTCTCTCTCTCTCTCTCTCTTTTCCAAGATATTCAATATCCTTTGCCAAGCTGCATTGCAGAAAAGTATTATTTAGAAAACAGGAATGTCATATCCACAATCTTCAAAATTCTCTCTCTCTCTCTCTCTCTCTCTCTCTCTCTCTCCTTCGAAGATATTCAATATCCTTTGCCAAGCTGCATCGCAGAAAAGTATTCTTTAGCAAACAAGAATGTCATATCTCTCTCTCTCTCTCTCTCTCTCTCTCTCTCTCTCTCTCTCGGGAGCGCGTACTGCACATATCGAACCCCAAAAATGAAAGAAGAAACAACGTGCGTCAATACCACTGAATTATTAATAATTGCGTGTTTGATACAATAAGCCCTTTGCAAAGACAACGTCTAAACTTTACTTATTTTGCAAGGTAGGTTACAGATCTATCATGCAAACGTTAAACAGTTGATTAGTTGGATAATATACTGAATGTTACATATGTTACATATGAGCATGTTACATACATATACCAAGGCATGTTACAATAGATTATTCTTAACATAAATGAAATTATTCAATATTATTTATAACTTCATAAGATTGATTTCCAATAATCACAATTGAACTACACCGTTCATGACAGTTGTTGGTCCATAAAAATATTACTTGCATAAAATAATAGTTTGATAGTAGAGAATCAGAAATTTTCCTTCTCTATTTAGAAATATTTTTTTTTTAAGTATTGATGTAACTATAAAATTTACTAAAATGTTGTGATGTAACTATAAATTTACTAAAATGTTGTGATGTAACTATAAATTTACTAAAATGTTCTGATGTAACTATAAAATGTACTAAAATATTGTGACGTAACTATAAAATTTACTCAAATGTTGTGATGTAACAATAAAATTTACTCAAATGTTGTGATGTAACAATAAAATTTACTCAAATGTTGTGATGTAACTATAAATTTTACTAAAATGCTGTGATGTAACTATAAAATTTACTAAAATGTTGTGATGTAACTATGAAATTTACTAAATTGTTGTGACGTACCTATAAAATTTACTAAAATGTTGTGACGTAACTATAAAATTTACTAAATTGTTGTGAAGTATTTACAAAATTTACTAAAATGCTGTGATGTAACAAAAAGTTTTAATAAAATGTTGTGATGTAACAATAAAATTTACTCAAATGTTGTGATGTAACAATAAAATTTACTCAAATGTTGTGATGTAACTATAAATTTTACTAAAATGCTGTGATGTAACTATAAAATTTACTAAAATGTTGTGATGTAACTATGAAATTTACTAAATTGTTGTGACGTACCTATAAAATTTACTAAAATGTTGTGACGTAACTATAAAATTTACTAAAATGTGACATACCTATAAAATTTACTAAAATGTTGTGACGTAACTATAAAATTTACTAAAATGTTGTTACGTACCTATAAAATTTACTAAAATGTTGTGACGTAACTATAACATTTACTAAAATGTTGTTACGTACCTATAAAAAATAATAAAATATTGTGATATAACTATAAAATTTACTAAATTGTGACGTAACTATAAAATTTACTAAATTGTTGTGAAGTATTTACAAAATTTACTAAAATGCTGTGATGTAACAAAAAGTTTTAATAAAATGTTGTGATGTAACTATAAATTTACTAAAATGTTCTGATGTAACTATAAAATTTACTAAAATATTGTGACGTAACTATAACATTTACTAAAATGTTGTGATGTAACTATAAAATTTACTAAAATGTTGTGACGTGACTATAAAATTTACTAAAATGTTGTGACGTAACTATAAAATTTACTAAAATGTTGCGATGTAACTATAAATTTACTAAAATGTTGTGATGTAACTATAAATTTACTAAAATGTTGTGATGTAACTATAAATTTACTAAAATGTTGTGATGTAACTATAAAATTTACAAAAATGTTGTGATGTAACTATAAATTTACTAAAATGTTGTATAATATGTCTCATATCCTTAACATTTTCTATAAAATAAAACGGCAATGCACTTCTAATAAAAAAAAGTAATATCAAGTCATTTGCAGTGATTCACTTAAGAAAATACCTCCCGCTTGAAGAATGAACTAACTTTTTATTTAATTATGACAAGGATAAAAAATTTAAAAATTTCATATTTATGAATTAAAACCTTATAAAAGATCAAAAACCTTCTTGACATATACCGCAATAAATATATGCCACACGAATTATAATAACCGTACCTAGCCATTGCCTGTCCCTCCCTGGTCCTAGCTTAGGTGGAGATGGAGCTTATGCACTGATCATATGTATACATGGTCAGTCTCTAGGGCATTGTCCTGTTTTCTAGGGTAATGTCACTGTTCCTTGCCTCTGTCATTCATGAGGGGCCCTTAATACCTCATAATAAAAATGCAAGGGAATGAAAAATAGGAATTCTTGACCTTTATATATATATATATATATATACAGTATATATATAGATATATATATATATACATAATATAATATATATATATATATATATATACATATGTATATAGATATATATATATATATACATATGTATATAGATATATATATATATATACATATATATATATATATATACATATATATATACGTATATATATATACTATATAGACAGATAGATACACACGCATATATATATATATGTGTGTGTGTGTATCTATATACATCTAATTATAAATAAATATATATATATATATTATATATACATATATACACACACACATATATATATATATATATATATTATATATATACAGTATAATATATATATATATATATATCATAGAAATTTAAACCTTATCTATAAAACCTGGTTTTTTTTTTAAGTTAAGAGGGCCAGGATCTCAAAAATTTGATGAAAAAATACTTCTAAGGGAGAAAAGCACTCTTATTATAAAATTAAGTTCTCTTAACTTCTCACGCGATTTGGAACAAATTGGCTATAAATTCTCTTCTTGATTACGCGGTAAGTGTAACTATAAGGAAACTTCCATAGCCTCTCTCTCTCTCTCTCTCTCTCTCTCTCTCTCTCATTCCTTAAAATTTCATACATTTCTCCCTCTCATTTCTTAAGACTTGAACCCCTCTCTCTCTCTCTCTCTCTCTCTCTATCTCTCTCTCTCTCTCTCTCTCTCTCTCTCTCATTCCTTAAAATTTCATACACTTCTCTGTATCTCATTTCTTAAGACTTGAAACCTCTCTCTCTCTCTCTCTCTCTCTCTCATTCCTTAAGATTTCATACACTTCTCTATCTCATTTCTTAAGACTTGAAACTCTCTCTCTCTCTCTCTCTCTCTCTCTCTCTCTCTCTCCTTAGGATTTCATACACTTCTCTCTATCTCATTTATTAAGACTTGAAACACCCCATTCTCTCTCTCTCCTCTCTCTCTCTCCTCTCTCTCTCTCTCTCTCTCTCCATTGTGAGAGCGTGTATTGCACACATCGAACCCCAAAATTGAACGAAGTAGCTCTTTTGATTACACAAGTGTAACTATAAACCGGGAACTTTTCCATAGTCTCTCTCTCTCTCCCTCTCTCTCTCTCTCTCTCTCTCTCTCTCTCTCTCTCTCTCTCCAATTAGTGCCCTATGAATTTTCTAATTACTGCGCATATAAAAACGCTCTTAGTCAAACGAAAAAAAAAAAAAATATTCTCCAATGATAGTAAAATTCCCCACTTGTGAAAAATTACATAAAGCGTTCTTTTTTAGTAATAAAGAGCATAAAGAGAATAATCAAGATTTTATTAAGGATAATCAAATCATATTTACCATAAAGTACATTACGCAGCATTACATACTAACAATTGAACACGGATTATGTTCACTTTCAGCGATATAAAAACTACAAAACCTTGAACTATCGATTACACATACTGCAGCACTCCATCTTATAGAACTACAAAGATACCCAGGAAATCCACGCTTAAATCTTCTTTATGTAATTAAAACGCAAAGGTTTATAAAAATAATCTAAAGTGCCAATTACATTGACTGAAAATATCCAAAAATTCTCAGTATAGAATGGAGAGGTATTAAGCAATGTGGCTAAAAGGAATCGTTTCGGGTTGAAATTTTCGATACTTTAAAAAAGAAAAAAAAAAAAACCGGGGAAAGGCCCAGCCAACGTTGATAAGAGATCAATTAAAAACAATGAAGAAAAGCCCTTGGATATATAGTGTAGAGTTATGGTGCTATAATCACTGCACAAAGAAAATTGCCTACTACATACCGGACGCAAACATGGAGAAATTACTTGGTAAAAAATACATGAGGACGCAAATAGCTAGCTATAAAATAAGCTATAAAATACAGAGGCTTTCAGTACCTGTAATATAAAATTGGCATAAAAATGTCAGTCAAAGATGAACAACCAAACTCTAAATAATTTATAAAGGTATTAAAAAAATTATTCGAAAAAGAAGTGTCAAAGCACAATGCCATGTCTCATACGCACAGATGGATCAATAACAGAACTGATAAAAGCGACTGATATGGTACACGAGAGAGAGAGAGAGAGAGAGAGAGAGAGAGAGAGAGAAAGAGAGAGAGAGAGAGAGAGAGAAATAAAAATAGAAAAACAGGGAAAGAGAAAGAGAGAGAAAGAAAGAGAATGAGAAAGAAAGGAAGATAGAGAAAAAAAAGCAGAGAAAAAGAGAAAGAAAGAGAATGAGAAAGAAAGGAAGATAGAGAAAAAGAGCAAAAAGAAAAAAAAGAGAGAGAGAGAGAGAGAGAGAGAGAGAGAGAGAGAGAGAAAATAAAAATAGAAAAACAGGGAAAGAGAAAAAGAGAAAGAAGAGAATGAGAAAGAAAGGTAGAGAAAAAAAGAGCAAAAAGAAAGGTAGAGAAAAAAAGAGCAAAAAGAAAGAGAGAGAGAGGAGAGAGAGAGAGAGAGAGAGAGAGAGAGAGAGAGAAACTCTCCCAACAAATAGAGGGGCCCCTCTTCACCGCCAATCACCACAAACACACACAAAATGACCAATTCATGAGCTGCGTAGACATGGTCAATACAAGATCGATAATCGGTTATCAATTCGCAAGGGACTAACTAGAAATTGGTACAAAAAGACAGCTGCTCTTACTACTACTACTTACATTGACTCCTTGTAATATTAAACATCGACGACATAATTACTAAGACTTAGGACTGGATAATACTGGAAATAAAATGTCGTTCATCTCCAGGTCTACTTCCACGACAGGAAATGTCATATTGTTATTATTATTATTATTATTATTACTAGCTAAGCTATAACCCTAGTTGGAAAAGCAAGATGCTATAAGCCCAAAGTCTCCAACAGGGAAAAATATTACTATTATCATTACTATTATTATTAGTAGTAGTAGTAGTATTATTACTAGCTAAGCTATAACCCTAGTTGAAAAAGCAAGATGCTATAAGCCCAAAGACTCCAACAGGGAAAAATATTACTATCATTATTATTATTATTACTAGCTAAGCTATAACCCTAGTTGATAAAGGAAAATGATGTAAGCCCAAAGTCTCCAACAGGGAAAAATATTACTATTATCATTTTTATTATTATTACTAGCTAAGCTATAACCCTAGTTGGAAAAGCAAGATGCTATAAGCCAAAAGGCTCCAACATGGAAAAATATCATTGTTATTATTATTATCATTATTATTATTATTAGCTAAGCTAGTTGGAAAAGCAAGATGTTATAAGCCCAAAGGCTCCAACAGGGAAAAATACCCCAGTGAAGAAAGGAAACAAGGAAATTAAATAAATTACAAGAGAAGAATAAACAATGAAATAAAATATTTCAAGAAAAGTACCAACATTTAATTAGATCCTTCACATATAAATTCTTCAAAAAAACAAGAGGAAGAGAAACAAGACAGAACAGCGTCTCACACTGACTACTTTTATTATTATTATTATTATTATTATTACAATCTAAGCCATAACCCTACTAGTTGGAAAAGCAAGATGTTATAAGCCCAAAGGCTCCAACAGGGAAAATACAAACATCGACTACATAATTGCTAAGACTTAGGATTGGATAATACTGGAAATAAAATGTCTTTCGTCTCCACTTAGCCAACGACAAAACTTCATAAATAATAGTAGTAATAATAATAATAATAATAATATATAATAATAATAATAAAATAATAGTCATTCATATTTTCCACTACTAATACCACAACAGGATATTTCATACACCTCAGAACATAATAATAATAATAATAATAATAATAACAATAATAATAGGAAGGAAATTATGCATATCTGAGATATTCGTGAACTTAATGTAATATATTTTATCAGGATAAAATCTATAAAATCCTGACAACAATTAATACATTAATTTCATTGTTATTTGCTCAAACATACATCACTTACAGTAAATTAATACAGTATAGCAAAATAAAAATTTTTTTTAATGATGGGCCTCTACATTAACTAAAACCGTCCCACCCCCACCCCCTCAAAAAAAAAAACACCCACCCATCGAAAACAAATAATAGCCCGATGATGGGCCTCTACAATAACTAAGCCGCCCCCCCCCCCCAAAAAAAAAAAAAAAAAAAAACACCCACCCTTGGAAAACAAATAATAGCCCGGGGTGGCACGGGAAACTAAACAATATAAAGACCGGAACAGTGCTATTAACGTTTCCACAAAACGACCAGTGGCTCTATTATGATGATCCGCCCGCAACTTCAATACCCCACCCACCCACCCACCCAACCCCGCCCAATACCAAGGCGCAATCCTTACAATAATACAGCACCCCCTACATCGATCCTTCCCAACCCACTGTCAAAGTCTGGGGGCTTAAGTGTATTCCACTCACGACCAGGGTTTGAATTTTAAGGTAATTAACTTAGTT
>NC_090733.1:126566872-126594645 GCF_036898095.1 Palaemon carinicauda | reverse complement strand
ACACCTCAGAACATAATAATAATAATAATAATAATAATAACAATAATAATAGGAAGGAAATTATGCATATCTGAGATATTCGTGAACTTAATGTAATATATTTTATCAGGATAAAATCTATAAAATCCTGACAACAATTAATACATTAATTTCATTGTTATTTGCTCAAACATACATCACTTACAGTAAATTAATACAGTATAGCAAAATAAAAATTTTTTTAATGATGGGCCTCTACATTAACTAAAACCGTCCCACCCCCACCCCCTCAAAAAAAAAAACACCCACCCATCGAAAACAAATAATAGCCCGATGATGGGCCTCTACAATAACTAAGCCGCCCCCCCCCCCCCAAAAAAAAAAAAAAAAAAAAAAAACACCCACCCTTGGAAAACAAATAATAGCCCGGGGTGGCACGGGAAACTAAACAATATAAAGACCGGAACAGTGCTATTAACGTTTCCACAAAACGACCAGTGGCTCTATTATGATGATCCGCCCGCAACTTCAATACCCCACCCACCCACCCACCCAACCCCGCCCAATACCAAGGCGCAATCCTTACAATAATACAGCACCCCCTACATCGATCCTTCCCAACCCACTGTCAAAGTCTGGGGGCTTAAGTGTATTCCACTCACGACCAGGGTTTGAATTTTAAGGTAATTAACTTAGTTTAAGGTAATTTGCATGGTTTCAATGTATTTTTAAAGGGAATTACTTTAGTTTCAGGTAGTTTTCCTGATATCAATGTAATTTTTAAAATAATTACTTTAGTTTCAGATACTTTACATGGTTTCAAGGTATTTAACTCTAGTTTCATGTAATTTGCATGGTTTCAAGGTAATATTTAAGGTAATTACTTTAGTTTCAGGTAATTAACATGGTTTCAAGGAAATTTTTAAGGTAATTACTCTAGTATCGGTTAATTTGCATGGTTTCAAGGTAATTTTTAAGGTAATTGTATTTGTAAGGTAATTTCGGTTATACTAGCTTCAAATTCGAGTTGTTAAAGTTTTAAGTTGATCTAGGGTAAAAAGTAGCAACATCTAAGGAAATAGTTCAAGTTTAAAACCTTGCTCACGACAGATCCTACAGAACAAGCTATCCCCCTCTCCGCCACCCCCCCCCCCACGGGCCTTCCCCCTACCCCGGGGCCTTTGAATTACCCCCAGGTTAATTGTCCTGGCCAACCACTCGATACAACAGATTAATGGCTGGTTGTTGCGCTGTCCCAGTGACGTGCAAGGGAAAAATAATAATAAGTTTTTTGCGAGTCATAGGGATATCCGAAAAAATATTAATAAAAAGGGGATACAAATGTATGTATGTATGTATGTATGTATGTATATATATATATATATATATATATATATATATATATATATATATATATATATATATATATATATATATATATATGTATGTAGTATATATATATATATATATATGTATATATATATATATATATATGTATATATATGTGTGTATGTATATATATATATATATATATATATATATATATATATATATATATATATATATATATATAATATATATATATATATATATATATATATATATATATATATATATATGTATATATATATGAAAGGGGATTGAAATACATAATAATATATAGACAAAATTATTACACTCATTATGCTGACACTATGAGCAAAAGCATAAATCTGGAAAATAAATACAATTATTACAAATATACAGAACAAAAATACACATTTATAAAAAGAATTTCACACCACTATATCACCTCGAACTGTTACTACCCGAATCTCACGGAAAATGCTGCATGTAAAATTCTACACTAAATTGAAACAACAAACGGAGAGTACTGTGCTAGCCTATTGGTAACGTCCCTGCCTGGTGAACGCCAAACTGGGGTTCGAGTCCCGCTCAAACTCGTTAGTTCCTTTAGTGGCTACAACCTCACCATTCTTGTGGGCTAAGGATGTGGGGTTTGGGGGAGCCAGTAGATATACCTGCCGAGTCAACAGCAGCCATTGCCTGGCCCTCCTTGGTCCTAGCTTGGATGGAGGGCGCTGATTATATGTATATATGGTCAGTCTCTAGGGCACTGTCCTGCTTGCTATAGTAATATCACTATCCCTTGCCTTTGCCATTCATGAGCGGAATTTCAACCTAAGTGCCCATATAACTCATCATTGAAACAAAGCAACAAGAATATAAATACAAAATCCATTCAATAACAAGATCACTCAATCATTCTCGAACACACACAGATGTGCATTTTCCCACTAATCGTCACTGTAAAATATACTACAATTCTCTTTGCGTGATATTACATCTTCTATCCCTTTCTGAACTTATAAAATCACAATTGAGCAATCAATTAAGCTTCTTTCTTTGTCTCTATTCCAACCTGGACTCGAAGACGACGACGATGAAAAAAAAATCGTGAGAAATCAAACTACATGATGGAATGAAATCAATGGCATGGGATCGAAGAATATGCCATTATGCAGGGTTATAAAACTGCCCTCCTTGCAAGGAGAGAGAGAGAGAGAGAGAGAGAGAGAGAGAGAGAGAGAGAGAGAGAGAGAGGAGAGAGATAAAATTAGCTATATTCTTTTTACGTAAAATATTTGAGTGAAGTGATGAGGTGAAGAAACTGGAATATTGAGAGAGAGAGAGAGAGAGAGAGAGAGAGAGAGAGAGAGAGAGAGAGAGAGAGAGAGAGAGATAAAATTAGCTATATCCTTTTTACGTAAAATATTTGAGTGAAGTGATGAGGTGAAGAAACTGGAATATTGAGAGAGAGAGAGAGAGAGAGAGAGAGAGAGAGAGAGAGAGAGAGAGAGAGAGAGAGAGAGAGAGAGAGAGAGAGAGAGAGAGAGAATAAAATTAGGTATATCCTTTTTACGTAAAATATTTGAGTGAAGTGATGAGGTGAAGAAACTGGAATATTGAGAGAGAGAGAGAGAGAGAGAGAGAGAGAGAGAGAGAGAGAGAGAGAGAGAGAGAGAGAGAGAGATAATCGTTATGTTCAAATTGGGTGTGAATATGCGCTTACAGTCTCAAATTTTCTACTATACATATATACATGCGTAAAAAAATAAAGGAATTTTTACTGGTGATAAACTATTTAAAAGAAAACGAGTGAAACTTCAATCAAAATACAGATTTAGGCTTTACATAACTATAAAAGATCAAAGGGAAAACGAAGTATATATATTGGCTAATAATTTATCATCCTCAGCACGTAATGTAATAATAATAATAATAATAATAAGCATACAAGGTCAGCGTTAATAAACAAATATATATTAACAAAATTTAAATTTTCCATCAATTCCCTTAAAAATCTAAGCTGGCATCAAAGTCTTGCTGTCGTTACACGTTCGACCAATACGGATACGAGTGAAGCAAATGACTAGACTCCAATCGATTCACGACAATCTACATATTTGATGCAACCGTACTCATCACATCCTCACCTGCTCACCGAAACACAAAACATCCCCACAAGAGTTCAAAAGGCACAACTAATTTGAAAGCGAAACAGGTGTATATTTGACTCCCTTCATAAATCCGCCCACTACAAACCTACTCAGATCACCTGTGCCAACTATGGGGGAACTCTTATGTTCTTTGCGCGCGGGTGAGCGAATGTATACTTGCTCAACCATTATTATTATCAGCATTACTAGCTAAGCTACAACCCTAGTTGAAAAAGCAAGATGCTATAAGCTCATGGGTTCCAACAAGGAAATATATCCCAGTGAGGAAAGGAAATAAAAGAAATAAGCGAATGTATACTTGCTCAATCATTATTATCATCATTATTATTATCAGCATTACTAGCTAAGCTACAACCCTAGTTGGAAAAGCAAGATGCTATAAGCTCATGGGCTCCAACAAGGAAATATATCCCAGTGAGGAAAGGAAATAAAAGAAATAAGCGAATGTATACTTGCTCTACCATTATTATTATCAGCATTACTAGCTACGCTACAGTCCTAGTTGGAAAAGCAAGATGCTATAAGCTCATGGGCTCCAACAAGGAAATATATCCCAGTGAGGAAAGGAAATAAAAGAAATAAGCGAATGTATACTTGCTTAACCGTTATTATTATCATTATTATTATCAGCACTATTAGTTAAGCTACAACCCTAGTTGGAAAAGCAAGATGCTATAAGCTCAGGGGCTCCAACGAGGAAAAACAGCCCAATAAGGAATCCAAATAAGGAAATAAACGATATAAGAAGTAATTAACAATTAAAATAAAATACCCTAAAGTCCATTTCTTTTAGCGAGGCATATTTGCACCGACTCGCAAAGGTGCCCTTTTAGCTCGGAAAAGTTTCCCAATCGCTGATTGGTTAGAATTATCTTGTCCAACCAATCAGCGGTCAGGAAACTTTTCCGAGCTAAAAGGCCACCGTTGCGAGTCGGTGCAAATATGCCACGCTAAAAGAAATGGACTATAGTTGGAAAAGCAAGATGCTATAAGCTCAGGGGCTCCTACAAGGAAAAACAGCCCAATAAGAAATGGAAATAAGGAAATAAACGATATAAGAAGTAATTAACAATTAAAATAAAATACCCTAGTTGGAAAAGCAAGATGCTATAAGCTCAGGGGCTCCAACAGGGAAATATAGCCCAGTGAGGAAAGGATGTGAGGAAGTAAATAAACGATATAATTAGTAATGAACAATTAAAACAAAATATTTAAAAAACATTAAAACAGATTTTTCAGGTCTCTTAAAACCATTTTCTTCACATATAGTAATGCAATTCAGTTCTTCTAACGAAAATATCTTTTCCTTTTCTTTTTCCATTATGTTCACAATGGCAATGAACCTTCTGAATGAATGAGCCACTGCAATCAAAAAAGAAAATTTATATTCATTTAATTTTCTTTTCTTTTTGTTTCTAACAAATATTTTCGATAAACACTGCAAAGAATAAAGAGAAGTGAAAAAAAATAAGAAAATATACACTGGATAGTCTTCTGCTACTTAAACATAAAACAAAAATAAATCCTTAATACAAAGAAATAGAATATTGCTAACAAAATTACCTTAGAAAAGATCATTTCAATACTTGCAGATACTGTACCAAACACTATGTATGACTTCAATCTAACAACAAATATAATATTCGAAACGAAAAAAAAAAAAAACCACACTTGGGAAGAAAACCTGAAAATGAATAAAGTGATTCATGTATCACGTGGCCTTAATGAGACAATATCCTTCATGAAGAACAAAAGCCAAGCAATTAAAATGCACAAAGGTGCCCCTTAACATCATGGAAAAACAATTCACAGCAATTAGTGTCATCACAAAAGACCCATGAGCATTGGGGTCCTTGTGTACCAATAATTGCCTCTTTAATGTCCCACAATCGAAAAGGGGGAGGAAAGGGGCTTTCCTCACTAACAAATCTGAGAATGGACAATTCTCGAGTAGAGAATTTTTCAAGAGTGCGTTAGCTGTCGTAATCATCATCATTTCCTCCCACGCCTATTGACGCAAAGGGCCTCAGTTAGATTTCGCCTGTCGTCACTATTTCGAGCTATTGCACTTGAACACGAACAAGTGCATTAGCTGTACATAAGGATATTATGAAACACCTTATATATAGTATTCAATCATATGAGCAAAACCTGCACAACAAAATTGCTTCCATATGTAAAGGATGTCAACACTTCTCTTGATACAAAGTTTGACAAAATCAAATTTGACTCTACATAATGAATAACTCATGATAACTAATGACAAATCTTTAAAAGCTTAAACTGAATATTGTAAATCCTAATTTATCTGGTTATCACCATATAATCAAGGAACAATCCCTCATCATTTTGAACCTTTGTAAATACATCAACATTCAAACCTGAATTTCCCAGTTAAAATGGCCCTTTATACAAGAGCAGACATCCTTAATACTGGGAGGATAATCAGCAATATTTTTAGTCCAAGGTTCTTTAATGGTGTACAGAAAATTTTAAATATCAATCTGTTTTTCACATCAGTATAAAAAAAAAGAAGAATAATTTGTTCCCGTAAATGTCATAACATCGGACAGTATCAAGACAAAAATTTCTGCTATTCAAGAATGGAAGAGTACTACTTAGCACCCCTTTGGTAACTACACTTACTAAAGGGTTCCCCTTTGGCCTATAAATGCATTGATTCCTTACTTTAAATTACCTTTTGTCTACTTCCACTTGGTTGTCTAATTTCCATAATTTTACCTTACCCAATTCACACCACTCATTTAAGAATTAATCTAAGAATTGTAGGTGCCTGAGGCAGAGTCGTATTGATCTCTATCTTTTATTTCCTTCAGTCTCCATGAATTAGTTACCATATCTAAACAAAAGCTTATTTTAACCATCAACTTTCAATATGGAATAAATCCTTCAAGCAACCTCTCCGAGTCTCGGAATGTTTCATAGATTAAGAGAAATATTCAACTTATTCTTTCTATAAATAAAAAAACTTTCCAAATAATTTGATATCAACCCAATAGAGAATCAACATTAACAATACATAACTCAAGGGGACTGAAAAGGAAAAATTTGTCTGGAAAGGGATGTAACGATTACATAATGTACATGAAGAAAGAAGTAAAAAATTGGAAGAGGGTATTTTGCAGGCCTGCTAAATTGTACAAATATGATTTCTAAGCTTATTTTACCAGTCCTGGTAAAATAGATCTTAAGGCTATTTTGCTATAAATATATTCAATTATGAATGCAGGTAAAGTTGGAATAACACCACAGAAATTTAACGCAGATGTTAATTTATATTTATAATTTTTAAGACAATTTCAAATCTTTTCATTATCAATTGTTATAAGGCCCTCCCTGGTCCCAGCTTGGATGGAGAAGGGCTTGGGAGCTGATCATGTGTATACATGGTCAGTCTCTAGGACAATGTCACTGTTAGAACAGCTATTAGAACAATGAAAGAGGAGAAGCTAATCACAGGAGGAGACATGAATGGCAGTGGGGAAGAAAAGGAATGGATATGAGGAGGTACATGGAGGCCATGGGTTCGGAATTAGAAATGAAGATGGGGAGTATATATTAGAGATGGCTTGAGTTTTGAATTGGTTTGTATGAACACCTGGTTTCAAGTTAAATAAGCACCTGATAACTTACAAAAATGGAGCTTGAATTGGTTTGTATGAAGACCTGGTTTCAAGTTAAATAAGCACCTGATAACTTATGAAAGTGGAGCTTGAAATGGTATGTATGAAACCCTGGTTTCAGAAATTGAATAAGCACCTGATAACTTATCAAACTGGAGGAGTAAAAACCCAATTAGATTATATCCTGGATAAGAGGAGTTGACAAAAAATGTGAAGAAAAAATGTGATTTGCTGTAAAGTGATTTTGGGAGAAGCACGAGTTCAAGAACATAGACTGGCAATGATGGACTTTAAAATGTAGTAGAAAACCCAAAATGAGAAAGAGGAGTTCTAGAATCAAGGTTTAGGACCTTAAAGGAGACAAGGAAGAGCAATACAGGAAGATTGTGAGAGACTGGAAAGGTTGAACTCAGAGATTGGACAGGGTAACGGAATTGAAAATATCTGGGCAGATATGAAAGAAATGTGTAGGGGAATCAGCTGAATTAGAGGGAGGAACTACCGGATATGATGTGTCAAAAGGAGAAAAGTGATGGTGGGACAGTTGAAAGTAAATTTAAGGCATTTAAGGAATGTAAAGTAAGGCATGCACAAGGTGAAGAAGAAAATTATTCGAGGAGGGAGATGGAGAGAATATTTTGAACTAATATTGAATACTGAAAAGAGAGAGAAGAGTTAGGAGAAGGGCAAAAGGTGGATGGGACAGTGATAGAGAAATGGAATACAGTACAGAAGTGAAGCTGGCATAGAGTACTGTAAAATAAAAATGCTAGAGCACCAGGTTGATCAGTTTCAAATTGAAATGGTCAAGATACAAGATATATAGGGGGGAAATGGATGTTGGATTTATTAAGAGCAATATGGAAATAAGAAATAATGCCTAAGGACTGGGAGGAGAGTCTAATGGTATCTATATTTCAGCAGAAAGGTGATGTCATCGAATATGGTAACAAGAGGGGAATTAAACTAGCAGAGCATCGTTTGAAAGATTTTGAGAGGATACCCCAGCAGATCAGAGATCGAGAGATTGTAAAGATTGAGAAACTGCAACAGCAGTATGGATTCATGAGGGGGAGAGGGACTGTGGATGCCACCCTTGCAGGAAAAAGGGCTAGAGGGAAACCAGAAGCTCTTTTCAGCTCTTGCAGATCTAGAGGTGGCTTGTGATTGAATAATAAGAGAAATGATGACATTTTCAGCACATAGTGGTTGTGTGAGGTCAGTAAGAAGGGCTTCTACAACATAGATTCTATAGTCTGCGATTTTTTCTTCAGTGGGTGCACCTTAGGTGTATTGGTAAAAAATCTATGGCCAAGAGCATATTTTGGATTTGCAGAAACGTTATGCCTGAATATTCTGATACCTTTAATATCTTAAACATTTGATTATGAATACAAAATGATTTTAGGTTTAATAATTGCTAACAAATAATTTAGATTGACTTAAATACTAAAAATTTCAAAAATAATTTGTATTTTTCCTAGTTACAAAAACCAGAGCAATTTAAATGGAGTAAGTTTTGGTGCACTTTTTACAACAATTTACAAGAATTCTTGTGGGTACAGCAATAACATATGGCTGCACCATATTACTACCAGCACTTCAGTGAAGTCATGCTAGCATGAACGCAGCCACGCAGTCTTTTAGTCGGGTAGAGGCGGGCCATTTAAGTGACTCAGGTTTGTATACCTAGGAAATATAAAAATAATTTCTAAAAATCTGTATTGTTCCCATGCGAATACAAACCCTAATCATATAAACTCTGAGTCTTCCTTTGGTGAGAGGAAGTTCCAAGTGACAATGACGTCTCACCACCCCTTGGAGTGAGCATACGGTAAGACCGTAAAGCTCAATCACCCACTTTGATAATGCTACGGCAAGGAGGAAAACTGTTTTTAGTAACAGGTTTCTGTCCGTGGCTTAATGGAGTGGTTCTAAAGGTGTCATCTATAGGAATCTTATAACCTTTACCACACTAAGTCGGGGGTCTGACTTCCAAAGGTGGACAAGTCTGCCTAAAACTTTTGATTGAGGCTGAAAGTTCCCAGGAGGAGGAGAGCCTAATTCCCTTCAGTTTAAATCCCTGGCTTAAGGCTGAGCGATAACCTTTCACCGCACTAACTGAGAGAAGTTTCTACTTAGGAAAACTAAAGTCTGCAATCAGGGGAAAAGTAGCCTTGAAGTAGCAAAATCCCTTCCACGACACAAATCACAAAAAAAGGACCACTTTGCCTAGAAGACCGTTGCGGAGGACTTAATTGGATAGTTATATAGAAAGTTTCTTTGCAGTTGGGATCAAAAAGCTTTTCTTTCGGAGATGCTGGATAACCTCCAGCCAAGAAGAGATAGGCAATGAACAGCTTTGTGGAATCTTTTCACATGAGGTTGTCAAAGAAGGTTTGGCCAGTCAGGAAGCTTTCTTGATGCTTCTATAAGCAGATCTATATCTGAATACCACTCCACTTGAGGCCCTCTTGGCGCTACTCTTAAATATTATGATGCTCTGATGTTTACAACCTGATGGTTCAGACAGAACAAGAGTAGGGCAAAGATATCCGTCCTGGCCCAGGGGTGTTGAAAGGCATTCTTCATTAATGCTAATGGGTCCAGGACTGGTGAACAGTACACTGCTAGTTTGTAGTTAAGGTGTGTAGCAAACATATCAATGGTCCAGGAACCCCGCAAAGTCAGGAGACCTCTTGCCACTTAAGGATTCAAAGACCATTCTAAGCCCACCATTGTCCCTAGTTGGTTCAGATTGTCTGCTACCACATTTTTTTCCCTGGGATGAAACGGGCCGAGAGTTGGATAACATTCACCTGAGCTCAGTGTTGCATCCCTAAGGCCAATCAGCAAAGCAGGTGAGACACCTAGCCGCCTTGCTTGTTGATGTATGTCACCACAGTCATGTTGTTGCTCATCAATACTACTGAGTAACGCCTGACAGTACTCACGAAGTGGAGTGATACTATAAATACTGCTTTCATTTACAAGTAGATCATATGAAACGACTTGTCTTCCTGTAACCATATTCCCAACACTTTTTCCTTTCGAAGATGGGCTTCCTAACATTGGCAAGAAGAATCTGAGATCAGGAGGAAGAGTCTACAGAGGTGTACCAACCAACAGATTCTCCTTTCCTGCCACCAAGCGAGGCCTAGTTTTACATCCTAAGGTATTCTCAACAGAGTAGGAGGGTCGGATGACAAGGATCACTGGCTCTTTAACATTAATCACACTGACAGGAGATACATTCTCCCGAAAGGCATTAACTTTTCTAGAGAAACTAAAAGATCTAGGAGCATCTGCCAAAAGTGAGCCCACATAAAATACTTCTCAAGGAAAGGTACTGTAATTTGTTGAAGTCTCAGGATTCTTTTTGTGGAGGGAATCACTCTGCCTTAGACCAAATCTATTTTCCCTGTTGGAGCCCCTGGGCTTATAGCATCCTGCTTTTCCAACTAGGGTTGTAGCTTAGCAAGTAATAATAATAATAATGTCCTGCCAAGGTACTGAAGATGACACTGTGATTCGAGAATTGACTTTTCGTAATTTAGTTGAATCCCAAAATCTCGGCAAAAATCGAGATGATCCCTGCTGTAGATCAGTCAAACGTTTGAGTTCACCAGTAACAGCCAGTCATCTACGTAACGTAATAGTCTTTTCCTCAAGGCATGTACCAAAGACGAGACCAGGGTAAACATATGTATGAAGACCTGTGAAGCTGTTGACAGGCCAAAACACACAACTTTGAATTGGTAGATCTTTCCACGGAAGGAAAACCAGAGATACTCCTTTGATCTCTGGTGAACTGGGCACTTCAGGCACTTTGAGGTTCCGGAGAGAAAATATCAATAAGGCATCGTTTCCTTACTACAGGAACATAAGGAGCTTAACCAAGGCTGTTAATAGGGCAGATGAGGTCCATTACATTCATAAAGTTTGAAGCTTTTCCTAGGCCTGAGACTGGAACTTGCAGGGAAACAACACTTGGCATTTAAAGGATTTCTAGTTGAGCCAATGACTCCAGAGATTCTTCAATCACTATCAGGGGTGATGGATCTGGAGATGCAAGTCTAGGCCTAGACACTGTTTGGGTAGGTTCCAGTTCAGGAATAACCTTAGAACTTTTATTTCTTCCTGGAATATATTTACGCTCCAGTCGAACCTCCAACATGTAATCAGAGGCGTATGAGGGAGATCTAGAATAATCATAATAGTAACCATTTCTGATGACTCTGGCTCATAATAATGTGCTCGGCAGATGAGTATTGGGTACTGGATTTCTGCCACTTATAATCCTCATTCAATCTGAGACTATGCTGAGCATAAACTCACAATGGGGAACTAGTTCTTTAATATTTGTACACTTATGACACACAATATTGTGAGGTAGAAGGAACAACCTTTGAGAAAGAAGGATAAGGGTCTCTACCTCATTTTCTGTCATTAGATGGAGGTCAAGGTCTAACCTCCAACACTACAGATTCTTACTCATAATTTGTACAATTAGATCTATAACTCACTGAAGAGCAGCTGTCGTACCCAAGTAGGATACTGAAGAAGACACCACTTCCGAATTATGCATACTTATAACAGTGGATGCACGTTCAGCAGGACTTGTAATAGTAGAGGAACGCATAAAAGTGGCGGCGCATTCAGGTGGCCTGCATGCACTAAGATGCATGGCACATTACTGTGGAAACACTTGCCGACGCTTGTCAATAGTTTTAAGAGGAACCATACACGGGGGTTGTTTGTGGGACTGTCGACGCACTGCTAGGTTAGCACTAACACTAAGGTGATAGGACACAAATCGTTAATAACTTTGATTAGATGTTTTATTAAGGGAAAGAGACACTGTGGAACCCCGTGGTGTACCAGTGAAGCTTGCCGATTTCCTAGGGAAGCTTCTTTTGCTACCTCCCTCTGGGAAGAAGCTGTACTTGTAGGGCGCCTTGAGGTCACAGGAAGAGGTTGATCCTGAGAAGCTCCTGAGGGTGAACAGTATGAATCCTCCAAAACCATTGGTGGTGTAAGGGAAGACATATTTCAGGCCCTTGTAGATTGATAAAGTGTATGCTGTAGACACTTTCCTTACCTGTAAAGGGGAATCTTCTGGGACCAGTGAGAAATCTCCTTGATCTCACACATCCATAATCAACTGCTTGTAACTCAAATACTCGTCGGAGGAGATGAATAACGAGCAAGGTTCTCTAACAGGCAAAATTAAGGGAAATTCTACCGAGGCATTATCTTTTGTCTGTAAAGCAGCAGATGCTACAGGATTATGATCATTCATTGCCTTCTCGGCCTCACTAAGAATGGGAGGAGACACCATACCCACAAACTCACTAAACAAAAGACTGACTGTCCTCCTTTGTTATCAGTTTAGGAAAACTTCAAAATTGAAGGATCAGACAAGGTAAATTCAGGGCTAGAAAAAGAATGCTTCAGCTTTTTTCCCCATTTCAAGAAGGAAGCTGTAGGCGGGGAATGATCCCCTTTAACTTTCTTCTTTCTGAGACTGTTATACTTCTCCCATTGAGAAGACGACCATGACTTGCAAACATCACAAGGGGAATTCATATCATATGTTTTCCTTTGCACGTAACATACAGTACAAGGGATGATGATCAATTTCTACTGTACATGGCTCAGGAAGGTGCTGCAAGGATGACCTTTGAGATCATCACAGGTTCTCCTATACACTGGTTTAACACTCATTCCGAGAGAGGTTAGTAACAGACGTCCGACTATTGAGGCGACCATAAGCAAAGTGGGTGCGCTTGCGCTAGCATCACCTCGACAAAGTTTTGATGGGAACATGGTACAATCATACATTAATGCCATACAAAGAATTCTTCAGTATGGTCGGAGCAAAAAGCTTAATCAATTCAAATGACGAGGGTTTATAACTTCATAGGAAATTATGAATATAAAGAAAAATCTGTGTTTAATCTTCTATATATAAACATCCGTATTAAATCTTATTTAAATACACATCTGTGTTAAATTATATAAATAAACATCTGTTAGATATAAAAATAAACATGTGTTAAATCTCTGTAGTTATTTTCAACTCTACTTGCAATAGAATTACACTCATAATAAATATATTTCCAGAAAAATAGTCTGGGATCTATTTTACAGATCCCAAGTTTGTCTATTTTACCAGGAACGGCAAAATAGCGTATTCTTAAAACCATCACCTTAGGGACACATTGGACTGCTAAATGCAGATTGGGAGGACAGTACTGAGTGAAAAAAGAATTTCGTTACTGCCAGAATGAAATGAAAAGAAATGACTAGACTACTTGTGAATAAAAATATTACTTTAGCTGAGAAAGCATAACAGGAAAGACTGCTATCAAAATGAAAATTATAATTACTTTATCTAAGGTCTTGCTACTTTATGCATAGGAAGCATTAGCTCTGACAAAGATAATGGAGATTTTGAAAATTAGTAATCATAAGCAATGCAGAGAGGAATTTGAAGAACTAGTATCTAGTGACTTGAAGAATTACTAAAAATTGAGATTGAAAAGGTAGGGCATGTAATGAGAGGGGACGAGGAATAGATACTCAAACAAACCGTAAACAAGAATAAGAGGATTGGAGTTCTCTTGCTTGAGGGTAGATTCAAGCACACCATTCTATCTTATTTCTCTTCCTCTTGTTTTCGAAGTTTTTGTTGTTATTCATGGAAGAAATAAACTAATGTTATTTTATTTTAATTGTTCATTACTTCTTTTGCAGTTTATTTACTTCCTTGTTGAATTTCCTCACTGGGCTATTTCTCCCTATTGGAGATGCTTATGGCATCCTGCTTTTCTAACTAGGCTTGTAGCTTGGGTTGTAATAATACAGTAGTAAAAAAAGCAAATAGGACGACCCAGGAAATTCTGGAGGATTCAACTGGAATATAGGCAGAAAATACCTAAGACAGAGAAGAGCACTCCACTGACATCTAATCGCATCAAATGAAAAGCAGACATAATACCCTAATGGTGATAATGATCACATCATAGTAGTTGTTTGTGGTAACAATATATGTATAATAACAATACTTTAAAAATAAATGTTCAAGATATGAATAACAAGCATTCTATCCATGCAAACACCACCAGTAATCAGGTTCGAAACAAATGAGGAAAATAAGCAATTGGGTAATGAATGAAGTACAATACAGTAGTGTATTTATCTGAGCATTTCTCTAATTCTGATGAAATATCCCACCCTCAGCATATGAGTAAATATACTTAAATCATTCTTCCTCCAAATCTGAATTATATATATCCATGCTGATACCATAAACTTAAGCCAAATAAGTCTAGAAGAGATATTTCACTCGGGCACACTGTTCTATCTAGTTTCTCTTCATCTTGTTTTGTTAAAGTTTTCTAGTTTATATAGGAAATATTTATTTCAATGTTTTTACTGTTTGTAAAATATTCTATTTTTCCTTGTTTCCTTTCCTCACTGGGCTATTTTCCCTGTTGGGGCCTCTAGGCTTATAGCATTCTGCTTTTCCAACTAGGGTTGTAGCTTAGCATTCAATAATAATAATAATAATAATTTATCCTTTGTAAGTTGTGGTAAATTTTAAACCCAAAATTGAACATTCCATTAAAAATGGACTCAACTCCAGCAAGGGATAATGACTGAATATCCCTTTTTTACATGCAAAGCACTAAGTACTTCCATGAATGTACTGAATACAGTAGTAATTGGCAGAGAGTCAGGGAAAGAAAGAATGGAACTCTGACATAAATCATCTATCCATATGCAGAGTGAAATGGAGGGACACAATTAGAAATGAAACTATATGAGAACATTTAATTGAGTTTCAGAAGGCACCAGAAGAGTTGAAAGACCCAGGTCTACATGACTGACTATGAAGCCTGAGGCGGGAGAGGATGAATGGAGAAGTATTGATTTAAAAGCTCAAGATAGAGAAGACTGGTGAAATCTAAGAGGCCCTTTGCGTCAATGGGCGTAGGAGCGGATGATGATGATGCACAAGCATACATCCCTTACGAAACTGGATAGTTATTGAAGTAGGAAGCACCACATGACCTTCTCAGCCTGGTGTTTCTTCAGTTAACAGAAGATGATGTCTCAATTTCGAATATCATACAAGGAGACCTTAATTTTTAACTCAATGATGAAATAAGAGGTTAGTTTTCAGTAAAACCATCTCAGATGTGTTCACTTGCTCATAATGCTCGTACATCTACAAATATTAGGAGAATTTTGGATTTAGGATATGTAGACCAAAGAAACAAGCAGGACATCTATATTATAAGAATCTTTATAAATATAGACTTGACAAAACCTTAACAATATGATATTAGAGAGAGTAAATGTCGATGAGGTATAAACTCGACAAAGCAGTTTGTAGCTACTTCTTAACATCCATAAAAGACTAACACAAACTTATTTCATATGGCTAAAGCAAAAAGATGAGATGGTGGCAAATCAACACTTATCAAATGCTATGATCCAGAATAAGAGATTAACTATAGCACCCTTTTACCTTGCGACACCTCTTGAAATGCAAGTGTAATGCATTACCCACATGCTCTTCAAAGTCTGTGTGCGTATTTACTACTAAAACCTCAAACCCACAATCTCATTGAAATCAAACTTAAAGTACTGGGCACTCCTTACAATAAACAATAAAGTCAAATACATACATACACACACACACACACATATATATATATATATATTCATATATATATATATATAAATTATTATAGTGCTGAAGATCAGGTCCTCAGAGAACACTTTACAGTAAGGTTCCTGAGGCACCCTACAGAAAATACCATGCTTCATAGGGAGTGACATTTTTGAAGAGAGAGAGAGAGAGAGAGAGAGAGAGAGAGAGAGAGAGAGAGAGAGAGAGAGAGAGAGAGAGAGAGAGAGAGAGAGAGAGAGAGAGAGAGAGAGAGAGAGTTATCTTCCATTGCAAAACTGACTTCACATTACCTTGCATTGAAAAAAATTTAAATTTAACTACAACACCAGCAGTTGGAACACTTTCGTGTATAAATATAGCGACTTTCCTTAAACTGCGAGTTTACCATCCATTAGCTTGGCTGGAAGCTTTTCTATTATTGTACAAGATTTTTATACAGTAACTTAACCCTTCTACCCCCAATGGCCGTACTGGTACGTTTCACAAAACTCATCCCTTAACCCCCATGGACGTAATGGTATGTTGTTACAAAAAGCTACTATTTGCATTTTTTTTTTCATTTTTTTGATAACTTTATGAGAAACTTCAGGGATTTTACAAAATAATGAGACCAACCTGACCTCTCTATGACGAAAATTAAGGCTGTCAGCGCGATCTAAAAAAAAAAATATTGCGAAACGCACTTGAAAACGGAAAACGCCTTATGGTTAAGGGTGGGAAAGTTCCAAATAGCATTGGGGGTAATAAATTCATTGGCTCCAAATTGCCATCAATTATCATGAAGTGAAATTGTGATTTTCTCAGAATAAAGTCCAAGAAAAAGAAGTTCTCCATTTACACTTGAAGGATAACATACTACTTATAGGATTCTATATCCTTGTATCACAGTAACTAATGGCAATGGCATAAGGAACCAGCCTTTCAGTGGCTGAGAAAGTCACCCATAAGGTTGCATTCCAGAAACGCCATGATCTTTAGGGTCGTGAAGCGAGAATTGAAAAGATCTGTATGGGGAGGTCATACTAACCCTCAAAGTCATTGACAAATTGATAACATTCAGTAAATAGGATTAGCCCCAACATGTAAAAACACATTGATGCACCCATTCATGGATTGATCTGTTCAACATTCAACCTATGTAATGAACATGAATTGCCTGTAATCATGAACAAATGGTACACATTATAAAACTGAAGACAATGATCAAACCCAATTATTACATGTTATTACAACAACAGTTATAACATGTTATTACAACAACAAAAACCCACTATTGTTACAAAAAAACTACAACAAGGTGCCATGTGAAGAACTGGAAAAAATCCAAGTATATTGACACTTCTGTGTATCATTGTGAATGATAGAGATAAACCTATCACATGGTCCTACATGCCTATTGATACACTAGTGCAAAGGACAGATTTCACAAGTAGAAGCTCGTGAAGAGATCCTTGAATGTTTGTAAACAGAAAAAAAAATACATGCCATTTCAGTAGTCTCCTGCCACTACATGAAGACAGTAGAATATGTGACATTAAATAAATGAAAGGCTGTCTTTTCAGAAATGAAATCTCTTGAAACTATGGTATCTAAGGCATTCTGACATATAAGACCAATGAGTATTGGAATTTTCCAAAGAAACCACCACATTTACAACTAAGAACTTGAAAGAATCCAATAAAAGCAGATAAGAATTTATAGAAATGTTTGCAAATAAAAAAAGTATATAAATGTTTGCATATAAAAAAATATATAAATGTTTGCATATAAAAAAATATATAAATGTTTGCATATAAAAAATATAGAAATGTTTGCAGATAAAAAAAGTGCATAAATTTTTGCAGAAAAAGAAGCCTAAAAATGTTTAAGACAAACTCTTAGATAATGTCAATAACACATGCAATTTTGCCTTCCTTATTCCTGGAAACTTCCTGTTCTGCAACAGGCTCATGCGCAATTGAGACTTTTCTTAAAACCTTCATCATCATAATCTTCCACTTTCCCTAATGCAACCTAGTGATTGATATCTTTCAATATTCTCTAAAAATGAAGAAAATCTCAAAATTGTGCTTGCATTTAATATATAATAAAGCCAGAATAAAAGGAATAAGACATCTCATTGATAACCTTGAAATTTCAGTTACATAACTGAGATTAATTTCTTGACATCCTCCTGAAATCTACGACTAGATTCAATGAAAACACAGAAAACATTGAGCATTCCAAGATATATTGTAATGTATTTCTGAAGAAAAATTAAAACTACATTAGTTCTTAAATAGAGTTCCACCTAAACTCAAGATCATCAAATTATTATAAGGAATTTAAAAATTTAATCAATTTGGCTTACTCCTCTCAATATACTCTACCAATCACACATAAAATGGCAGGGAATTGAAAAAATTATATGCCTAATAATTTGCTACAAATGAGTGGTAAGGTATACCCATTATCAAGTGCCTGTTTTTATTACATCACAAGTCAGCCAATAAAAGATGAAAATGTTTGATGCCTTGTACAGAGATCTTGTTAACTCTACAAACCATGCAAGTACAGTATGGAACAAGATTTCATGTTAACTTTCTAATATCCCAAGAGAGATTAGCTCACCAAACATTTAGCTGGGCTCCACAAGGCACTAGAAGAGCTGGAAGATCCAGGCCTACAGAGCTGAAGACTATGAAGCGTGAAGTAGATGATGAATGAAGTAGTATTGAATTAAAAGCTCAAGATAGAGACAACTGGTGAAATATAAGCGAGGCCCTTTGCGTCAATAGGTATAGGAAGAGATGAGGATAAATATGCCTAACAGTCTTAAACATGAACACAAAAACTAGAGATAAAAATTTTCCTTCTACACTCAAATCCAACAAATAATGTTGCTCAGGGGCTCTTAAATTTAAATAAATGGTATATAATTTCTTGTGACTTAAAAACAGACTAAATGGCTACCCTAGTAAGCAGTCTAAGTTGTAGTCGTAAAAGTATGTTTTCTACCCTGACAATAAATGGGTATTCAAAACCCTCAAACCCAAAATTGGATCCAAAAGCAAAACCCTCAAACCCAAAATTGGATCCAAAAGCATAAGTCAGACTACAGTAGTGTGTTTAAATTAAGAGTAAATACCAAGCATCATGCTAAAACAAGACCAGAGGGCTGGGTATAGTACTGTATGCCCTGTCTGTTCTCCCCCTAACCACAGAATGTACAAGCTCAGCTATTCTACACTATAGCATTTTCAGAGAATACCGGTATTCAGAAAAATGCCATCTGGTAAGTTCATACACCAATATGCTTATACGTAATCAAGATAAAACTCTTTCAATTATTTATATATTTTGATTCCTCTTGGTAAGGGTAGAAGAGACTCTTGAGCTATGGTAAGCAGCTCTTCTAGGAGAAGGACACTCTAAAATCAAACCATTGTTCTCTAGTCTTGGATAGTGCCATAGCCTCTGTACCATGGTCTTCAACTGTCTTAGGTTAGAGTTCTCTTGCTTGAGGGTACACTCGGGCACACTGTTCTATCTCGTTTCTCTTCTTGTTTTGTTAAATTTTTTATAGTTTATATAGGAAATATTTATCTTAATGTTGTTACTATTCTTAAAATATTTTATTTTTCCTTATTTCCTTTCCTCACTGGGCTATTTTCCCTGTTGGGCTTATAGCATCCCGCTTTTCCAACTAGGGTTGTAGCTTAGCATTTAATAATAATAATAATAATAATAATAATAATAAAGCGTCTTTCAAAAAAAAAAGCAACTCCTCAAAATATCACAGACTTTGTCCACTTCTAAAAGCTCACAAAACCAATCATTCAAAGAATATCACCATCATCAAATTCACCAAAATTTAATCAGCATCTAATATTTCTTACCTTTAATTGCATGATGCTAAGGCACAAGCAAAAAATTAAAAGGTTTTCTACTGAAAGCTGAAATAAATAATACAGTAGTACAAATGTAAAACAAAGCTTACCTTTATTTGATGTTCTATTATTTGGAAGACTTCAGAAACAAGGAAGCGCTATTCTATTGGAAAGGCAGCCTGAAAATCAAAAGAGAATGTTAATATTTCAACATGGAATCTGCCACGAAATAAGATTCACAATGCCAGTTTAAGGTACAAAGTAAACTAGAAAAATACAGATACTTCTGAATTAAACTTCTCAAAGATATATTCATCGGTATACAGATCATGGAAGGTACAGTATTGTATTCCTATATACAGTACAGTATATTTTTTAATGTGATTATTTAAACATCTGACTTATAAAATTAGTACTTGTATTGTATTCCTATAAACAGTTCAGTATATTTTTGAATGTGATTATTTAAACATCTGACTTATACAATTAGTACTTGTATTGTATTCCTATAAACAGTACAGTATATTTTTTAATATGATTATTTAAACATCTGACTTATAAAATTAGTACTTCAACCTAGTTACGCAAATTTTTGAGGAGAGTAATTTTACATTTTCCTCTACCAACATTCAAAGCACATAATAGCAATACACACACAACAAACTCCTATAATAAAACACCGACCCAGAAATTTTTGCTAAAAGATTCCCAAACATCAAAATAGTAGTGTATCCTAGGAAAATGACGTCTCACTTATCTAACATACCCTATGAAATCACTTTGAATTATATTTTCATATTAGGATCAGGTGTCTCTTATATTTTTTTCGAATTTGGGTCTTCTATCTTCTTCTGTTAACATACTTTCCCAAATTTTTGTAGGGGTAAGCACGGTTGACTTCTTTTGAAGGACGATTAAGAAAAAAATGAGCAGATAATAGAATAGACTACTGTATGTATTATACTATATGAAGTAAATATTTAGGCTGGCAAAACTCAGAAGGACACTGATTCGCATCATCGTAAAATACCTACATTACCGACTAAATGTAGGTTCGAGTAATTGGTAGCTAATAGTAAAACCATCTACTATAGCCATCATATCCATGAGAACATAGGGAGAGAAGAAAAAAAAAAAAAAAAAAAAAAAAAAAAAAACGAGTATCACATACAGTACTCAAAAGAAATTTAAATATTTTGGTAAAATGAAAGTTTGATATAAAATAATCTCTAACCCAAATTGTCTTCACTTGAAGCCAAGTATATTATAATCAAACTTAAGATCCCAGTCGAGATTTTTACATTTCTTAGCTCTTAATGACGGGATATCTTTTAACCTTACAAAACAGCTTAAAAATATGCTGTATGTACAAAAAGAAAAATAATTGCATAACATTTCCCATTCATCAAGTATCAACCAGTTGGCATCTGAAGTAGAAAAGAAAAAATTCTCTTACACAGAAAAATAATTATCTTTTGAAGGTTTACAATGCAGCGAACCATAATTCTATGCAAAATTGTGACATTTTCAGGGATCTGGGCGAGAACTATCAAAATAATGAGTATGCAGACAACCTGAATTGGATACAGTATTAGGTAGAACTTTACGTACAACCACGTAAGGTAATTAAATTACACTTGGACCATAAACACCACCCTATATATTGTACCAACTACTGTATCTTTCCTTGTAAACGTTTCCTTATTACTAAATCTCGGAAAATGCAAAATGTTCTACTTTGCTCTCTGGAAAAAACTACAAACTCACCAGTTTGAAACATAACACAATACCCACCTTATATTAATACTTATACTTATATTAGGCCAAGATACCGAAGACCAAGACATAAGGAAATAATAAAAGGAAAGGTCAGCAAGTTACGAAGACTAAACTCTATTTCAACTGTGAAAGCTTATCCAATAAATAGATTAGCCACAAGTCCTTCTGGGTTACTTCAACATACAATAATTAAGAAAACAGCATCCAAGATCAAATTAGGCAATTTGGGGGATCTGTGCGTACTTGCCCCTGATTTGATGTTTAGAAATGACAGCACAGGTAAAGATTTACTAGCAAGACTAGTCAGTTACGCTTTTATATGGGAAATTAGGCATATTTACTTACGTCATATACCCTCTATAACATCAGCTGGTAAACCTCAAGGCGAAGCCTACAATAAACTGATTTTCTATTTGAATGGCAGTAGTGCTGCTAATGCGGAATTCTCTTTCGAGTTCCAAAACAAACCTCCTAAACCTCAGTTAAAGCCTACATTTAGGATGAATCTTCCTATTGCAAGACTGCTGAAAATGTCAATAAATCAAAATTAAAAAAAAAAAATGCAAGGCGCACTTATTATGATGATGTAACCCAACCAGTAATATCTGCATCCTGAGATGCAAGTAGGATATGTTTTTAAAATCTATCTAAACAAGTAACAAGATTCACAATCACATCACATTTGTCTTCTTCAACTCTCTCATCCATGCTGTATTAACATTTGCACCTAATCTTATTCCCAAGGTTTCGCCGAGTGAATAAAGGAATTAGAATTAAACCCATAGCAGCTATGGAACGAAGACACTTTTGAATCGACTTACAGCCTATTTGAAAACAATTAAGGATGAAGTCTAGGCCTAGTCTGGTCAAATGGAAGGCGCTTGATTTCTTGTTAAAGAAACACTTTTGATTGATTGATCATTTTAAAGTTTTCTGGTATCCTGACATCTGAAACCCTTTTGGCTACCAACCAGTAGCGAGCCTAACCTTTAGTTGCCGTAAAGATTAAGGGGGGATATAAGCCCGACACCCGATGATGTCATAGCTAATTACGTTGTTTCCCACATTAGCAGCAGTCGCAATACATCCCCTTACAGACTTCAAACTATTCTAACTTATATTACAGTATAATCACTTGGAGCCTTTGTATATCAGCGGCCAGTTCCTTCCGTGTGCAATGAAAATGAACACCAACTAACCTAACCTACAAGCTGTGTCCTTTCCTACATACCTAACAGGGGAGGGGCTAACGCACCATGTGAACCCACCCTTACACTACCGAATTCTTAGTCGACCGTCATCATGCATGCAGGGGACCGCTATCATACATACAACCCAATCACTTTAGGGGATGTGTTGTGACCGCTATTAATGTGGGAGACGTGATTGGCTGCGACGTCATCAGGGGATGGGGCTTACTCCGCCCAGAATCTCTGTGGGGACTATAGTTTAGGTGAACTGATAGCTCTACCAGGTCAAAAAGTACTTATTAATGCGAATGACACTCAAAGAAACTTTGATGTATGACGAGTAAGAAGCCAACCTCTCAAATTAGTTTAGGTTTAAGAGGAGGAGGAAGGAGATTGACAGGCACATCTTCAAGATGACTACAACTAAGGACAAGTCATCCTAGGTTGGATTAGAGAGGAACACAATTTTTTATGGTTACTAGTGCTATAGTCCATTTCTTTTAGCGATGCATATTTGCACCGACTCGCGGCGGTGCCCTTTTAGCTCGGAAAAGTTTCCTGATCGGTGATTGGTTAGAATTATCTTGTCCAACCAATCAGCGATTCGGAAACTTTTCCGAGCTAAAAGGGCACCGCTGCGAGTCAGTGCAAATATGCATCGCTAAAAGAAATGGACTATAGTACACAGGTAATGATGCATCATGACATTCGGTGTAAGATGAACAGTATGTGTGCAGATCGTTGGGATACCAGGCCTGCTGCTCGCACAGAAAACGAGAATCCTTCCTATCCGTGTTCGTCGTCACCCATACATTATTGTATCTACAAGTACGTTCGTTAATGAACTAACGGTAATTATTCACTGACTGGTCTTCGCTCCGCCGTGGATCCTAAGTTCTACCTCGCAGTAAATGATGCGCTACTTGAGTCAGCCAAGTATTTTGGTGGACAAAAAATGGTTGATCCGTCCAGCTACACACTACCCAGATGAACTGCCCCAAGCTACAGTACCTGCTTTAAGATACTGACAAGGCAACGCTTAACGTGATCAAAAGTAAAGTAACTTGCAACTTGGTTAGGTCCAGCAGCCTTAGCTTACAATAGCAAAAACATGAAGGCCTATGTAGGTTATATATAAACTGGGTACAGGCCTATACAGACCTACGTTGGTTACCTATAAACTGGGTACAGACCTACGTTGGTTTCCTATAAACTGGGTACAGACCTACGTAGGTTACCTATAAACTGGGTACAGGCCTACGTTGGTTTCCTATAAACTGGGTACAGGCCTACGTTGGTTTCCTATAAACTGGGTACAGACCTACGTAGGTTACCTATAAACTGGGTACAGGCCTACGTTGGTTTCCTATAAACTGGGTACAGGCCTACGTTGGTTTCCTATAAACTGGGTACAGGCCTACGTTGGTTTCCTATAAACTGGGTACAGCCCTACGTTGGTTTCCTATAAACTGGGTACAGACCTACGTAGGTTACCTATAAACTGGGTACAGGCCTACGTTGGTTTCCTATAAACTGGGTACAGGCCTACGTTGGTTTCCTATAAACTGGGTACAGCCCTACGTTGGTTTCCTATAAACTGGGTACAGACCTACGTAGGTTATCTATAAACTGGGTACAGGCCTACATTGCTAACCTATAAATTGGGTACAGGTCTACATAGGTTACATATAAACTGGTTACAGGCATATGTAGGTTACATATAGCCTGTGTACAAGCCTACGTAACTTAAACTACAAATTGGGTACAGGTCCACGTAGGTTACCTGTAAACTGGGTACAGGCCTATGTAGGTCACCTATAAATTGGGTACAGGTCTACACAGGTTACATTTAATCTAGTTACAGGCATATGTAAGTTACCTGTAACTGGGTACGGGTCTACATAGCTAACCTATAAAGTGGGTAGAGGCCTACGTAGGTTACCTATAAAGTGGGTACAGGCCTACGTACGTTATCTATAAACTGGGTAGAGGGCTATGTAGGTTATCTATAAAATGGGTAGAGGGTTATGTAGGCTACCTATAAACTGGGTAGAGGGTTATGTAGGTTATCTATAAACTGGGTAGAGGGTTATGTAGGTTATCTATAAACTGGGTAGAGGGCTATGTAGGTTATCTATAAACTGGGTAGAGGGTTATGTAGGCTACCTATAAACTGGGTACAGACCTACGTAGGTTCAACTACAAATCGGGTACAGGCCTAGCCTAGCCTTCTATTAAACAGCCTGTAGACATTAAGGCAACTAAGTCTAAGGTAAGGTTTTACCTTTTACATTTTCACGCCTACCAAAAAAAGGCAAAGACAAATGTTACGACGGAGGTCTATGGAGGCCTAAATGTTACGACGGAGGTCTATGGAGGCCTAAATGTTACGACGGAGGTCTATGGAGGCCTACCTTAAACACAAAATAGCCCGGATATACGAAAAAGAAGTATGGCAAACTGGCCGTGTCAAGATGGCTGCAAACAGCTGATTAGAAAAACACCAGAGAAAAACATCAACACGTGTGCAAAAATAGAAAAAAAAAATAAGTCAATAACTTCACACGCAACCGGACAATATAATTCCAGTCCACACCCACCTGTAGCTCGCCACTGGAAACCTGGAATTCTGGAAACTTAATCATGTGAACAATCACTCGTGCATGATCTATTTTTAGGTCATAGTATGTGACCACATATCCAAATAAAAAAAAAATGAATGCACTTAAGTAAAACCCTTTTAGAGATTTTGATTTTTCTCTTGATTTAACATAACAAGGAGGTTAATCTCAGCACTTTTAACAACGTGTCATACCTGCAGGGTCATCTATGGTATTTCTGGGTGTAAAATCAAAGTAAAAAAGCCGGGGTGAAACAAACGGTGAAGCAGTTAAAAATGTGTTTGTGAGAGAAGGTAATTGCTGCAGTAAACAACGGCGCGTTCATGACTTCAATGCCTTCTCGTGTATAACTATTCAAAATTGAAAAGCGCTTTTATGTTCGCCTTGATACAAATGGCGCAGTGAGCTACGATAATTTTATTTTCATTATTGCTGATATATGAATACCTATGGAAAACAACTTCAATTGGCAATACAACTATACCTCCTAATGTAAAACTATTCAAAATTGAAAAACGATATCACGTTCGCCTTAAAACAAATGACGTAGTGAGCTACAATCCTTTTTATTTTTTTTCATTATTGCCAAGATATGTATAGGGCCTACCTATGTAAAGCAACTTCGATTGGCAATAACAACTATGATCGAACTTACGAGGATATTTTATGGAAAATAAAAAAAATATGAATACATTTACATACAACTTGAACGGTCCGTTTTTCGCTATTTTATTAAATATATTGAACGTAACCGAGTGAAGCAACATCATCACCGCCAGCGCCACCTATGTCATATACCACATATTTACACTTAAGTTTTAATTAATATTGCAAGATTTTATGTCAATTAATTATGCAAATCATACTATATCTGTATTCTTATATATTTACAATTACAGTGAATAATTAACCAACTGCCACGTACTTATATAATCTTATCTAAACTTTGTTTATATTTGTGTTTACATCAATCAGCTGGATTGGATGTTAAAAAAAAAGTTGTTCCCGCAACACAACTGATTATGAACGGTAACTCGGCCAAATAAATAACGCGCTTGATTTGAATTTGCCGGTAAGACAGCAAAAGAATTTGCCGTGGCATGAATATATATACCATAGACAAAGATGATAGAATATTTGAGCAAAAGCAGAAATATAGGACTGAAAATGAATATGAGTATAACTAAGATTAAATGAAAATGAAGAGACAACAAACAATGGATCATTGTCGAACCTCTACAGATTATTATTGAATATACGTACTCAGGATAAACAGTAAGTGTCTCTCCAGGACATGAGACTGAAATTAAAAGATGACTAGCATGAGATGGAGAGATTTATGGTAAACAAAATGAGATCATGGAAAGTCAAATGCCCCTTTCTCTAAATAGAAAAGTATTTAATCAGATGGTGGATTAGTAATAGCTGATGATATATATATATATATATATATATATATATATATATATATATATATATATATATATATATATATATATATATATATATATATATATACATCATCTCCTCCTACGCCTATTAACGCGAAGGGCCTCGGCTAGATTTCACCATTCATCTATCTTGAGCTCTTAATTCAATAATTCTCCATTCATCATCTCCACCTTCATGCCTCATAGTCCTCAGAAATGTAGGCCTGGGTCTTCCAAGGGAAAAAGGTGTTGGGTGGGATAAGAGTATTTAAGATGGTTTGGCCACGTTGAGAGAATGGAGAATGAGGGGTTTACGGATGGTAAGAGGGGTGTTTAATTCTAGGAATAGGTGGGCAGAGGGCATTAAAGAGACATGTGAAAAGGGAGAGCCTTAATATACAGAAAGAACAAGTGTGGAGGTAAAAGAGAAAGCTAGAATACTAAGGTAATTGATTGATAAAAGGGTTTTGTTTAGGGATATCAAGTACCTAATGTTGTTAAAGCATTAAAACAAGGTTTTTCATCTAAAAGTCAGCAGGTAAGGTATGAATGTGATAGTGACTGTTATGTGGATGATTTTTTTAATTAAAGTAACTACAGTACTTACTAGGTAAAAATACCTCAATCTAATATATATATATATATATATATATATATATATATATATATATATATATATATATATATATATATACATATATATATATATATACATACATATATATATATACATCTATATATATATATATATATATATATATATATATATATATATATATATATATATATATATATATATATGAGAGAGAGAGAGAGAGAGAGAGAGAGAGAGAGAGAGAGAGAGAGAGAGAGGGGGGGGGTATCCATCTTAACAGAAAGTGCCTTAAGACATAAGCTAAAAAAATTTTTGTGCAAAATCAAATGTCACACTGAAATACATCGTAAAAGACGCCAAGATCCATTGATAAGGAAGGACACCATAAACACATATTATGAAGAAAATGTAATGTCATATTTTCGATCATAATACTGTATG
>NC_090733.1:126563046-126566372 GCF_036898095.1 Palaemon carinicauda | reverse complement strand
GTTGTAGGATGTACAAGGGATGGATTGAGAGAGAGAGAGAGAGAGAGAGAGAGAGAGAGAGAGAGAGAGAGAGAGAGAGAGAGAGAGAGAGAGAGATCAGCTTGTAGGATGTACAATTGAGAGAGAGAGAGAGAGAGAGAGAGGAGAGAGAGAGAGAGAGAGAGAGAGAGAGAGAGAGAGAGAGAGAGAGAGAGCAGGTTGTAGGATGTACAAGGGATGGGATTGAGAGAGAGAGAGAGAGAGAGAGAGAGAGAGACGAGAGAGAGAGAGAGAGAGAGAGAGAGAGAGAGAGAGCAATATCTGCCTAGAGGAAAAATATTTACTGATTCTTATTGATTTTCTCAACGACCTGACTTTTATTAAAAGACACGAGGATTTCATAAGTGACACTGGCGGAGATAAAAACGCAGATAGACTTTCAAGATGTTAATGTCTCTGGAGCATAGATTACAAGGAAATTATTTTACCTTATATTAGCATACAGGATTAATACCTCCTCCAACGAAGTTGGGAGGAGGTTATGGTTTCGCCCTTGTTTGTCTGTGTGTCCATTTGTCTATTTTGTTTGTTTGTGAACAACTTCCTGCCCTCAATTTTAATGAGTTGTGAAACTTTCAGTGATTAATTGTTATGTTGAGACGTGGAAGTGATTCAATTTTGAAAATCTTAGGTTAAAAGTTAAGGTCAAGGTCGAGCAAAAGGTCGACCGAATTAACCCTAACCCAGAGATGTAGGCTGCCGTGACGGAGGTCTGCACTCGCAGAGTGCTTATCTAGTTTGTTCATGTGTAGGGAAGCTTTTGGAACCGATTTACGTGCTGTAATACAATCTTCAATGAAATAGTAAACTATTGAGTCGATGGGGAAAGGGATGAATCAATTGTTAATTGTTTTAAACCATCTTCAAAATAGATTAGTTTGTGTTATTATGATTAAGCCTCAAGAGTCAATGTCCCATAATTTAAGTCTCAAAAGATGTCAATCGTTCAGTTTGATTTTGGACTATTAGAAAATTTAAGATACTTCCGAATTTTCACTTTATTATCATTAGATATTCTTTGGAGTAAAAACCTGAAAGTTTCAAGTATTTATGATTTCTAACATTTAATTGTTCGTAATTTAGGTCAGCTAATTTCCTGTTACCAATCCAGTGCAATCCTTCTCCACCATCCCCAACTGTTCTATGCATTACAAAATCCATGAGGATAAACAACATTGGTGACAACACAATTCCCTTGGAGTACTTCACTATCCATAACCTACATCAGCTAATTTCCTGTTTCCAATTCAGTGCAATCCTTCTCCACATCCCCAACTGTTCTATGCATTACAAAATCCATGAGGAGGATGAACATCATTGGTGACAACTCATTCCTTTGAAGTACTTCACTATTCATAATCTAGGTTAGCTAATTTCCTGTTACCAATCCAGTGCAATCCTTCTCCACCATCCCCAACTGTTCTATGCATTACAAAATCTATGAGGATAAACAACATTGGTGACAACACATTCCCTTGGAGTACTTCCCTATTCATAATCTACATCAGCTAATTTCTTGTTTCCAATCCAGTGCAATCCATCTCCACCATCCCCAACTGTTCTATACATTACAAAATCCATGAGGATAAACAACATTGGTGACAACACATTCCCTTGGAGTACTTCACTGTTCATTGGAAATTCATTTGATAGGAATCCACTAACATTACCTTTGCACTTGTTAGTTATGCTCATGAATAATGATGATAAATTATTAGTATTATTATTATATTGTTTTTTTATTTTTCCTTCCAGGTAGGATTGCATTTCGGGTCCTCATGTACAGACTGTGGTAAGGCTTCTCCCTTTCTCTAGTAGTTGTTTGGGCTATGGATTTTCCTCTTTCAAATTCATCCTTTAATTTCAGACTATTTAGAGAAACTTATTAAAGTTGTATTTTGATAAGCAATTGTTTGCTCATTAATGCTTCCATTTATTTGATTACTTTTGTCAGCTATTAGTTTTTATTTATATTTTCAATTGATTAAATAAAACATGGTCTCTCTCTCTCTCTCTCTCTCTCTCTCTCTCTCTCTCTCTCTCTCTCTCTCTCTCTCTCTCTCCTCTCTCTCTCTCTCTCTCAATGAATATATGTACAGTACATGTATATATATATATATATATATATATATATATATATATATATATATATATATATATATTTATATTATATATATATATTTATATTTATATTATATATATGTATATATATATATATATATATATATATATATATATATATATATGTATGTATGTGTGTGTGTGTGTGTTTGTTTCTGTATTTGTTTATTTATGTATTTATTTGTTCCTACACGAATTTAAACTATCATCCTGTAATAATAGTTTAATTTCAGCTAAACTGACTTCGTGCTATTATTAGAGGACTTAGTTGTGTATGGTTTGGAAAATCACAAATTTAGAAATTTTTTTATATATAGTTACTGTATAAATACACTCAAACTCCCATCCCTTTAGTATGGAGGAACACCAACTTAGTATAGTTCTGTACTGAAACCAAAATACGAAAGTACAGTTGGCTGAAGTCTGACTCATTTACGTTGATCATATCCTTTAAGGTCAAGTGACCCCAAAATTAGAAAGTACGGTAGTCTTTAGTTTATGACTCGTTTAACGTTGATTATATCCTTCAAGGTCAAGTGACCCCAAAATTCGATAGTACATAGTCTTTAGTTTATGACTCGTTTAACGTTGGTCATATCCTTTAAGGTCAAGTGACCCCCAAAATTCGAAAGTACAGTAGTCTTTAGTTTATGAATCGTTTAAAGTTGATTATATCCTTCATATCCTTCAAGGTCAAGTGACCCCAAAATTCGAAAGTACAGTAGTCTTTAGTTTACGACTCTATTAACGTTGATTATATCCTTCATATCCTTCAAGGTCAAGTGACCCCAAAATTCGAAAGTACGGTAGTCTTTAGTTTATGACTCGTTTAACGTTGATTATATCCTTCAAGGTCAAGTGACCCCAAAATTCGAGAGTACAGTAGTTTTTAGTTAATGACTTGTTTAACGTTGATCATATCCTTCATATCCTTCAAGGTCAAGTGACCTTGCCTATGATAATTGTCCGTAGCGTCCGCCGAGGTCAAAGGATATTTAAAGTTGCTGGGTTGCTTGGCTGTGTTGAGGATCTTTTTACACAGACTTTAGTAAAAGAAGATGAGAGGAGCTTTCTCCATGATAGGAGTTCCCTCTCCTCACGTGTGCTCAACAACTCCTCCTTTACAGAATCCTCCACTTCTTACCTCTTGTATCTTTTCATATTGT
>NC_090733.1:126523046-126560546 GCF_036898095.1 Palaemon carinicauda | reverse complement strand
TGACCCGTTGAAGTGGACTTAGTCTCGAATATTCTTGCAATACAATTAAATTTGCGGCTTCTTTTATCTGCAATACATCATTTGATCCCAAGAGACTGAAATCTTCTCTCCAGTCATCATGATTGGTCTTAAAACAACTGACTTCTGAACTGGAACAGAGAGTATGGTGTACTCTAGTGCAAACCGCCGTTCGCTTGGCATTCGTTTTGCCATATTCACAGGGGGTCGAAGTAACGACTTCTACTGCTACTAAGCGAAGATACTTCGTCCCCTAACCTCCGTAGACAGCACAGTGGAAGACGCGTAATAGCTCTAGTAATCGGGTAAGTCTTTTCAGTCAATGTACCATTGCCCTTTCACTGTCTTTGATTAGAGTTCTCTTGCTTGAGGGTACACTCAGTCACGCTGTTCTAGCTTATTTGTCTTCCTCTTTTTCTCACTGTCTTTGATTAGAGTTCTCTTGCTTGAGGGTACATTCAGTCACGCTGTTCTAGCTTATTTCTCTTCCTCTTTTTCTCACTGTCTTAGATTAGAGTTCTCTTGCTTGAGGGTACACTCAGTCACGCTGTTCTAGCTTATTTCTCTTCCTCTTTTTCTCACTGTCTTTGATTAGAGTTCTCTTGCTTGAGGATACACTGTCACGCTGTTCTAGCTTATTTGTCTTCCTCTTTTTCTCACTGTCTTTGATTAGAGTTCTCTTGTTTGAGGGTACACTCAGTCACGCTGTTCTAGCTTATTTCTCTTCCTCTTTTTTTTTTTTAAGTTTTTATAGTTTATATATGAAAGATTTAATGTAATGTTTCTGTTCTTAGAATATTGTAATTTTGATTGTTTATTACTTCTTTTGTTGTTCATTTCATTGTTTCCTTTACTCACTGAACTGTTATTTCCCTGGTGGATCCCTTGGGCTTATAGCATCTTGATTTTCCAACTAGGGTTATAGCTTGAATTGTAATGAATGATAATAATAAAAATAGTAATCATAATAATAATAATAATAATAATAATCTATTTTCCAGTCAAGTTTTCAGTCATTTTAAAATTTGTCAAGACTTCTTCAAATTATGGGTCAAATCATCCTTTTGATTTATTTCCTGTCTTTAAATTGTTTGCAAAATCTTAAATGTATTAGCCATATGTCTATGCGATGTCTAAACATCTTTAAAATTTTCTCTAAACAGTGTTTAAATTAATTTCTGGAAACGCGAACTCGGTTATTTTTCAAATATTGTATATCCCAAAATTAATTTTTCAATATACTTCTATATTTTTCTGCTATCTATAGATACAGAATCTAATTATTTATATTTGTTTATTAAGTAACCATTTATTAAATTCCATCAAGAACCATCTTTAAATTTGTATATTATCTGTAGGTATTATAGTGACCGATGTGGTAACGTCACTGACTGGTGAACGCCAGACTGGAGTTTGAGTCCCGCTCAAACCCGTTAGTTTTTTTTGGTCGCTGCAACCTCACCAAACTTGTGAGATAAGGATGGGGTTTTTGGTGGAGCCTATAGATCTATCTGCTGAGTTATCAGCAGCCATTGCCTGACCCTCCTTGGTCCTAGCTTGGGCGGAGAGGCGCTTGGTCGCTGATCATAATGGTCAGTCTCTACTGCATTGTCCTGCTCGATAGGGCAATGTCACTGTCCCTTGCCTTTGCAAACCTCAAATCAATCAATCAATCAAATAATGTGCCTTTAAACCTTTGAATGTATTATGCTGTCATGAAATTTAAGTTTCAAACTATCCTTTAATCAAAATTGTCAAGTATCTTCACATTTAATTTCAGTTCAATTCCCAATCGTTTTAGGCACGTTTTCCAATCCTCCTCCTAATCCATTTTTCAATCCGTCTTTTGAGCTTCATCCATATTCTACTCTCATTCATCCCCCGAACCGGTTGAACTTTCGTAACGGACTGAATAGAAGGAAATAACAATGGAATGTAAGGTGCTATAGTTCTGTTCATTGTGACTAGTTTGTATCTGTAGACTCATTGCTATAGCTTTCATTTCATTCCTATTACTTCCTGAAATTTGTGAGTTTTATGCTTGGTTAGTATATTTTTGTATAGGTATTTGTATTAATACTTTCGTCAGCGAAGTTGGAAGGAGGTTATGTTTTCGCAACTTTGTGTTAGTTTGTGTGTGTGTGTGTGTGTGTGTGTGTTTGTTTGTGAACAGCCTACTGGCCACAATTTTAATTGTAGAGTAAAGAATCGTGCAGGGATTAACTGAAAATTAAAAAATTTCGGAAGGTCAAGGTCACTGTCAAGCAAAATGTCCAATTCACGTAATCAGCCATAAGTTTGGATATTGTTGTCACAGAGACTTGAAACTTGGATCATAATTGAGTGTATGGTAATCCACGCCAATTAATACATGTTAAGGTCAAGGTCAAGGTCGAGAAATAAGCTACTGCGGCGGAGGTCTGCGCTCTACTGAGTGCCCCTGTAGTTACGAATTATATGATAGGCATAAATCCTCCTCATCACTAATGATTTTTTATTGGTTGCAAATAGTTCCTTTTTATTTTCATTAGATTCAATGATCCCTAGCAGTTTTATCCTGCATAGGTTGGCCAGGACACTAGCCACCCGTGAGATACTACCGCTAAAGAGTTTTGGGGTCCTTTGACTGACTAAACAGTACTACCTTGGATCCTTCTTTCTGGTTACGGTTCACTTTCCGCTTTCCTACACATACACCGAATAGTCTGGCATATTCCTTACAGATTCTCCTCTGTCCTCATACACCTGACAACACTGCGATTAACAAACCATTCTTACAATTCTTCCTCACCCAAGGGGTTAACTACTGCACGGTAATTGTTCTGTTGCTAATTTCCTCAAGGTAAGGGTAGAGAGAATCTTTAGCTATAATAAGCAGCTCTTCTAGGAGAAGGATACTCCAAAATCAAACATTGTTCTCTAGCTTGGGTAGTGCCATAGCCTCTGTACCATGGTCTTCCACTGTCTTGGGTTAGAGATTTCTTGCTTGAGCGAAATTATTATTATTATTATTATTTATTATTATTATTATTATTTAGCTAAGCCACAACCCTAGTTGGAAAAGCAGGATGCTATAAGCCTAACGGCATGAACAGGAACAAATAGCCCAGTGAGGAAAGGAAATAAGGGATTTTGATAGTGATGTTCTGAATCTACGGCAAAGGACTGACGAAGGTCACCATATTAAAAAGAGAGAGAGAGAGAGAGAGAGAGAGAGAGAGAGAGAGAGTGAGTAAATTTTCCCTCTATATGTTCACTGATGTTGCATCTGTGCCAATGTATGCAAAGTAAAATGCTAAAAATACTCCCATTGTTTTGTTCCGATGTGCCTTTTTTATTATTTTTTTTTATTTTATTTTATTTTTTTTTTTTTTTTTTTTTTGTCCTCAAAGGTCGCCTGTAAGTCGGTGTCCTGTGAACAGTACCGCATTTAAAGAACTGTGAAACTGTCTTGATTTGAGGAATCTCACAAGTTACGTTTTGATAATCATTTATAAAAGTTTTTTTTATCGTATTTTCTAATCACGTTTCAGGAAGTAAACTCGCTGAAAATTAGTATATTTATCGTTATTAAGATTTTTATCGTATGCATGTACTGTATATCAATAATGTTTTAGGAAGGGCACTTTATACACGTGTAATATATATATATATATATATATATATATATATATATATATATATATATATATATATATATATATATATACACACATATATTCATATATATGTATTTATATATAAATTATATATATATATATATATATATATATGCGCACATATATATTCATATATATGTATTTATATATATATAATATATATATATATATATATATATATATATATAATATATATTCATATATATATAAAATTTATATATATATTTATATATATGTATATATTTATATATATATATGTATATATATTTATTATATATATTGTATGTGCAATGCATACAAGTACAGTATATATATATATATATATATATATATATATATATATATATATTTATATATATATGTATGAGAGATTATTCTCTTTTAATGCTAAAATAAACACGGTATAAAAAAAATCCCATAAACGTAACTCCAGCCATCTCTCCGCACTTCATATTTCTTCCCTGCACAGAACTCCTCATTTAATGCCCCCCCCCCCTCCCTTCCTCCTTACTAGTAAAAACTTTCAACGTTTTTCCTGTCCTTGAGGAAGGGTGTCTTTTTAGCATTACTGTCACACATCAAGTACTTATACCTTCTTGGTAGTTCCCAGTAATTATCACTACGTACTCTGTGTGTGTGTGTGTGTGCGTGCGTGTGTGTGTGATGTTGACTTGGAAATTTTGGTGTAAGTACATTATACGTTTATGAATTTGGGTTTAAGTATTTGTAAAAATCAGAAACTAAATCTATACTGTGTGTGTGTGTGTGTGTGTGTGTGTGTGTGTGTGATGTTGACTTGGAAATTTTGGTGTAAGTACATTATATGTTCTTGAATTTGTAGTGTGTTCTGTTAATATCAGAAACTAAGTTATTGAAAGACCATATATTCATGAATATTTTATCAAAGAAATGTAGATATTTAAAGCTATTAATTCATGGAAATTGGGAAAAATAAATTATAATTGTTCTTCCCTTATAACTGTAAAGAATTTATTGCGATATTAAGAGCTATTTATTTTTTTTGAAATAAACTAAAGTTGTCAATATACAGAAAAGTACTTAAATATTTCTGAGCATTTTGGTAATTACTAATCGTATCCTAATATTTACCTCGCCAACATCGTTGGCGAAGGTTATGTTTTGATATGCATTTAAGATGTTAGTATGTCTTTCTGTGTTTGTTTGTGATTCTCATAACTCAAAAACTGTTTGGCCGAATCTCATGGAATGTGGTCTGATGTTAGGTCATGATCCAAGGACCAATTTCATTAGATTTTGGGAATGATTGGGTCAAAAGTCGAGGCCAAGGTCACGAAAAGGTCAAAAATATCTTTTTGAGATATTGTGGCCAATTTTTTTTTTCTCCACATTTGGATGAAACTAGCGCCAATATATGCATAATTCGGTTGCCTATCTTGTAATATATAACATACAGGCAAAGGTATGCGCTCTACCGAGAGTCCCGTTCTACTTTAATACTAAATGGCAAGAAGGATTTGGGTAACTCATAGCCTCTGTACCATGGTCTTCCTCTGTCTTGGGATAGAGTTCTCTTGCTTGAGGGTACACTCGGGCTCACTTTTCTACCTTATTTCTCTTCCTCTTATGTTTTTTTTTCAAGTTTTTATAGTTTATGAAATATTCATTTTACGTTGTTATATATGAAGTATTTGTTTTAATATTATTGTTCTTAAACCTATCATGTAGTTTTTTCTTATTTCCTTTCCTCACTGGTCTAATTTCCCCGTTGGATCCCTTGGGCCTTATAGCATTTTGTTTTTTGCAACTAGAGTTGTGGCTTAAGAAGTAATGATGATGATATTAATAATAATAATAATGATAATAATATTACCTCTTTTTATTGACCATTTGATCTTTTCTGTTAAAATAAAAACGCAATTGAATAGAATATTTGATGCGATTTGGTCTTGCTGATCATCATTAATTTATGTAATCTTTTTCTCTACAGTTTTGTCCTGAGTACACACATATCATATTTCCCTGATATTCATATTTTACGTTAAATTTTTTCTGTAAAAGCGTTCCCCTTTATGTCATGGGGAGGTAAAGCCTTTATATTCTGCTCCTTATGTTATGCTATTTAAAAGTTTTAAAGATTAAAAGGTCGTTCATGAATGGCAGAAGCAAGGGACAGTGACATTGCCCTAGCGAGCAGGACAATACCCTTGAGACTGACCATGCTAATCAGCGTCCAAGCCCCCTCTCCACCCAAGGTAGGACCAAGGAGGGCCAGGCAATGGCTGCTGATGACTCAGCAGATACATATAGACTCTCCCAAACGCCTTACCCCCATCCTTAGCTCACAAGGATGGTGAGGTTGCAGCGACCAAAGGAACTAACGAGTTTGAGCGGGACTAGAAAATATTTAAATAAAGTTCAATTTTCTGCATTTTGGGATCCTTTTAGATATTTACATATTTACGTTTCTTGAAAGGATATGGATTCCTTTAAGTCTTAAAAGGGCGCTCATGAATGGCAGAGGCAAGGACAGTGACATTGCTATAGCAAGCGGGACAATGCCCTAGAGACTGACCATATATACGTATGATCAGCGACCAAGCCCCCTCTCCACCCAAGCTATGACCAAGGAGGGGCAGGGGAAACAGAGAAACTAGAGCATTCTTACAGAAGAAATTGCCAATTTAACCATGCTTATTAAAGTGGAGACCTCCACCAAGGCAGCTTATTTCTCTAGGTTAGGGTGAATATCGTCGACCTTTTGATTGACCTTGACCTTTGACCTTGGACTTACAACATAAATCACTTCCACGTTTCAACATGAAACTAATCCCTGACAGTTTCACTTTGAGTAAAATTGTGGCCAGGAAGTTGTTCACAAACAGACAAACAGACAAACTAGAGTATTCATATAAAAAGAATTGCCAATCAAACCATTGCTTATGTATAACCACACTGAATGCAGCTCTTTATCGATGTTAGGGTTAATTCGGTCGACCTTTTGCTCGACCTTGACCTTTGACCTAGGACTTTCAAAATTGAATCACTTCCACGTCTCAGTATAACAATTATTCCCCGAAAGTTTCACTATATGAGTAAATATTGTAGCCAGGAAGTTGTTCACAAACACAGACAAACAGGAGCGAAAACATAACCTCCTTCCAACTTCGTTGTCGGAGGTAATAATGCCAGAGGATTCACCATTCGAGTATTCACGTGCATTCAAGAATACGTCATTGGAGGTTTGTATTTTGAAATGGATATGAAATATCTCACCTAATCGGGTGGTTGAATCAGTAGAACTTCAAAGTTCAAAGTTGGAGCAAATGCTTTTTTTTTGTTGACCAGGCGGACATGAGTCTTTTTATAGTTTATTTATGACATTTTTGTTTTTTGATGTTAATAGTTTATATATGACATGTCTGTTTTGACGTTGTTACTTATTTTAGAATGATTTATTGTTAATTTGTTCTCCATTTATTTATTTCCTTATTTCCTTTCCTCACTGGGCTATTTTTCCCTGTTGGAGCCCCTGGGCTTATAGCATCTTGCTTTTCCATCTAGGGTTGTAGCTAGGATAGTAATATAATAATAATAATAATAATAATAATAATATGAGTAGATTTTGCCCTCTCCTCATAATCCTCAAGTCCCCCCCCCCCTTTCCGTATGTCCAAAGGTCACGATAGATTGGGCGGATAGGACAGTTATATCGGCGATCGTAGCTGCGATTACGATATCCAGCAACCACTGGGCCAGCTTTCTTAATTTGAATTGGTTGTTTCTGTGTATGATTATTATTGCTTGGTTTATTTTTTCCTTTTATTACCTCTGCCAACGAAGTTGGAAGGAGGTTATGTTTTCGTCCCTGTTTGTGTATGTGTTTGTTTGTGAACTGCTTCTTGACCACAATTTTAATCGTAGTGTAATGAAACTTGCATGGATTAACTGTGTTGTAAAAAGACAAATATGATTGAATTATGGAAGGTCAAGGTTAAAGGTCAAGGTCACCGTCAAGCAAAATGTCTAATTCACATAATCAACCATAAGTTCGGACGTCGTTGCCACTGAGACTTCAAACTTGGTTCATATTTGATTGTATGCAAATCCATGCCATTTAATGCTTGATAAGGTCAAAGGTCAAGGACAAGCAAAATATCGAGAAATATGCTGCCACGGCGGAGGTCTGCGCTGTACTGAGTGCCCCTCTTGTTTTAGCAGTAATGATGATTATTTGTCACATTATAAATAGTTTTAAAGTTCAGTTTTTTGTTTGTTGTAAGTTATCACGTTGGTAATAAGCTTAGAAGGTCATTTTGCGTGTTTTTATTATTATTATTATTTATTATTATTATTATTATTATTATTATTATTACCAGCTAAGCTATAACACTAGTTGGAAAAGCAGGATGCTACAAGCCCAAGGAAAATAACCCAGTGAGGAAAGGAAACAAGGAAAAATAAAATTTTCTAAGACAAGTAGCAACATTTAAAATAAAATTTCTCCTTTATAAACTTAAAAAAACTTTATTGCCATTTTGTTGTTTCATATAACACCGCCCATCTCTCTCTTTGGTATTAACAATAAATAAAATACCGTTATTTTGAATAACATAATCCCACATTGTATTATAGTTAATATCCTAGTGAAGCTGTTCTCTTATATCGTTTATTTCCATATTTCCTTTCCTCATTCGGCTATTTTTCCTTGTTGGAGCCCTTGGGCTTATAGCATCTTGCTTTTCCAACTAGGGATGTAGCTTAGCTAATAATAATAATAATAATAATAATAATTATTATTATTATTATTATTATTATTATTATAATAATGATAATAATAATAATAATTATAATAATAATAATGATAATAATAATGATAATTATTATTATTATAATAATAATAATTATTATAATAATAATAATAATAATAATAATAATAATAATAATAAGCATCCAGTAAAATTACATATCCCCCTTAATAACTGCAGGGAGCAACCACGATGTTCTATTTTTGGACGCAGAATTTTTTACTTTTTGAGGTTTATTTTGAGCGCGACGTGTTCCAAAATTGGTGGCGTCAGGCCAGTTTGTTATTTAAATAATTTATACTTCTCAAGTATAAGTCGTTATATGCTCTCTAGTGCAACCCCCGGAGCTGTATAGTCGTTCGTATCTGAGATATTTCTCCGGTTATGAAGAGAGATAAAGTTAAAAGTAAAACGATGCTTTGGAAAAGTCGCTTGAGAAGGGTACCAGAAATCGGGATGAAGATCAGGGTTGCCAGGTTTTTCTAAGTGAGAAAGGCCAACTTCTAATCAGCTGTGGCTTTAAAGGCCAACCCATTAGTAAAAATGGCCAAGAATATAACAATTAAGGCAAAACTTTCTTGTTATGATATTTAAAAAAGGCCAAATTTGTAGTTTTTGGCCTGGAAAAGTCCAACCTGGCAACCCTGATTGAAGATGCTGCTGCTGCTGGCTGATAAAGATGATGGGGTGTTGCGGGAACCGTGTTACCATGGCAACCTCAGACATGGTGGCTTGCGACCACGACGCTCTCTTTTGGCTTAGCTGACGAGAGTTTGTGCGTGTGTGTGTATGAGAGACAACAACTCCTCCACCAACACCAACAGTCCCACCAGTCCGCTAGTGACGTAAGTTGCTGTAGTGATTCGGGTGTTTCTCCCCACACGCTTGCTCTCACTTGAAAGTATAGAGTCCCTCGTCGAAGGGCTTTGGTGATTTCTCGTGGTGAATTTTGTGGGTAGCATGGATATTCTAGAGTGTATGGATCCATGACAGCGCTTACAAGGTAAGTTATAAAGCGAAAATTGAAAGATTCAGCTTTCTCCCAAGTGAATGTTAAGTTTCAGTTTTTTTGTTCGTGCCTTTACAATTGGTCACATGTCAATTTCTTAGTATATTTAGGAGAATTATGTACGTACGTTCATTCGTTTCCGTCTGATATCGTAACTTCCAAGTTCTACTCTACATATTATTTTTTGATGCATCATGCAACTTTGGTGATTACCCCTTGTCCCTTCCTCTGTTTTTCTTTAAGAGGTTTTGTCGTGATAGCTCCGGAGGGATAAGGAATCCAACGCACTTTTTTTTAGAATAGAAGTCACATGTGGAAGAAGCCGGCGTGGAGGAATGTTGGAGGATAAGAGTTGGAAGTGTGGTGTGTTGGTGGAGAGGAGCTTGATGTAGGTGGTGCATTAGCTAAGGGGGGGGGGGGGTGATGGAGGGGTCCGGTGTCGGAGAAGTCGAGTTAACCAATGAAAGTGGCTAGTACACACACACACACACACACACACAGCTGTGCAGTGAGGGAGAGGTATCAAACATCTCCAACATGATCTTTAGGTTTATATGCACACTCCAGAAATAAATTATCTACACCCAATTATTATCTTTTGGAGAAACCAGAGAATATTTTATCAAGCAATAAATAGATTAGCAGACTCAAGCTGTAATAATTCTGCACTGATATGCATCATATGCATTGAATATTTTGCAATATTTATTTGGGTTTAGAATGAAATAAAGTAAGATAATATATAGACCATAATCATGAAGATATGTACTGTCTGTTTCGTATGAATTTCTATGAGAGAGAGAGAGAGAGAGAGAGAGAGAGAGAGAGAGAGAGAGAGAGAGAGAGAGAGAGAGAGAGAGAGCAACGAATGTTGTATTTGACCAATTTTTCGTGGTTAGTCCTTTTCATTCTTGGTGAACTATCTTAGTTTTATTTTAATGTAATGTAAGTTTACAGGAGATGCCAAATTTTTTATCTAGCCAAAAAGTTCTTTCTGTGATGGTGGTCTAAACATGTTTTCGACGATGTCAACCAGTTAGTTTTCAGTTTTGATGTTGTTACCCTTTTTTATTTTTTTTTTTAGTGAACTGTGATCTGATTTTGGGGGTCATAAAAGGTCATTGTGTTATATTGAACCCTTATCAAAGGATAGACTTTGATATTGTTGCTGCTTATAAAAATAGCAATGAAGCTTATGCTCGAATTGTGCCGGTGTTGGTCAAGTTTTTAGTTATTGAAGCTCTCGTTGATTTCTCATTAATACAGTTAGTTTTGAGTTTGTTTGACACCTTCCCACCTTTAAGCTAGTTAGATCTTGATGCCTTGCTACCGTTGCTCATGTTGTTTTACTCAAAATTGTATTTTGTATTTCAGGTTTTTTTTTTTTTTTTTTTTTTTTTTTTTTTTTTTTAAATAACAATTATCAAAGGATAGACTTTAATATCGTTCCTGCTTATAATAAGACAATGAAGCTCACGCTCGAATTGTGTCGGTGTTGGTTAAGTATTTGATTTTTGAAGCTTTCGTTAGTTCATTATAGATAGCTTTGAGTACATGGCACCATGGTGCCATCCACATGGTGCCATCCTCCCCTCCTTTAGTTTAGATCTTGATGCTCCTCATTTTGTTTCACTCAAAATTGTATTTCGTGTTTTTTATTTTTATTTTGAGGATTTAATGTGGTAAAGTGATGGCAGATTGTAATTAGAATCTGTAAATCCCCCCCCCCCTTAAGCACGTACACAATCTGATTGGCTATTCTCAGCGTTCCCCGGCAAGCTTCTGATGATGTAATTTCCATAGGTCGGATCCGGAGATTCATGCAGATCCGTATGACATTCTTTCTCTGTCTCTGAAAAGCTCTTTCATGTCTGAAAACTCATCCTGTACTGTACTTTTCCTTTGGGTTCGTATGCTTTATATCTCGACTCTTGAGATCTCTCTCTCTCTCTCTCTCTCTCTCTCTCTCTCTCTCTCTCACTGTACATATATTGTTCTCTTGTCTGGTCTACACTTGCTGATTCTCATCTTAATTTTTTTTGGACAGGAACTTACGGTATATAAAATTTCTTATTCCTGGTCATTACTTCTCACATAGTTTATTTCCTCACTGGGCTGTTTTTCTCTGTTAGAGCCCTTGGGCTTATAACATCCTGCTTTGCCAACCAGGGTTGTAGCTTAGCTAACAATAATATTTTTTTTTTTTTTTTAAAGGCTCATTTGGCTCCGAACTTATTTTTCCATTATATCTTGTTCTAGACTTCCTGCATCTCTCCACCATCTAGGTGAGTTCATCTTATCTATTTAGCCACACTATCATGATATCACCTCCATTTGTCCTCCCCTCGTCTTCTCTGCTTTAGAGTCGGAAAGTGATGTTGTGTTTTAAGGTTTGTTGCTCATGAGGTGATGGGAGGGAGGTACGACATGACTGCTAATAAGGTGGAGGAAGAAGGTACATAATCTAGATTTTCTCTGAATCGTCATTTTTTTTATTTATTTATTTATTTATTTATTTATTCATAATCCCTCGTTTGTTTTGTTATGAATAGTATATATAATTATTGTGGACATCATAGTTTATACGATATTAAATTATGGGCGATAAATTTAATTTGCGTTTCAGTATTGTTAATTATCCCACTCGTCTCTTCTACACAATCATAGATGGGCTCAGGCTCAGTTTGTGATAAATCTAGACAAGTGGTTTTGTGCTTATCTCACGTCTTCCCTCGATTGGCAGATTTCAAACGATTACATAATTATGATGGGCATTTAAGCTGATAAAACTGGATTGGGTGTTGCCCGCATTGGGCTAGAGGCTGTGTATTTTTCTAATTAAAAAGAGTATTTGGCGTTAAGTATATGAGCTATAGGATTACAGAGTTGTATTGGAATATTAAAACGTGATTTATAATTTCTTGGCTTGGATCAAACTAATAATTGAACGTTGTATTTTACAGGCTATCTGTAAACTTCTCTTATTTGAGATTTTTCATGTGCTTAATTGATTCAAGAGGCCTCTTATAATTTGGGTAATATACTGTGATTTTTCATCCGTTAATTGATCGAACAGGGCTCATAATTTAGGCAACATACTGTGGTATGAATCGTCAGGCTGCTTGAAGTTCATGGAATGTTAATCATAACCCACATACTGGTGTTAAATCCTCGAGGCCAAGGCGTTCTCATGTCAGGCGACAACTACCTGTGTGACATGACTTGCGTTGTGAATTTTTCTCATTTTTGATGTCTGAAATTTTCATTAAATCCCTTTTTGCTAGAATGCTCATATCCCTTTTTTTAATCGGTTTGTGATTCAAGTTGTATACTCTCTTGCATGCTCCTTCCCTGAAACTAGTCGTGTACATCTTGCTGAAATTGGCCTGTCTGAAAGAGTGTACATCTTACTGAAATTGGCCTGTCTGAAAGAGTGTACATCTTGCTGCAATTGGCCTGTCTGAAAGAGTGTACATCTTGCTGAAATTGGCCTGTCTGAGGGAGAGTGTACATCTTGCTGAAATTGGCCTATCTGAAAGAGTGTACATCTTGCTGAAATTGGCCTGTCTGAAAGTGTATACATCTTGCTGAAATTGGCCTGTCTGAGGGAGAGTGTAGATCTTGCTGAAATTGGCCTGTCTGAAAGAGAGTGTACATCTTGCTGAAATTGGCCTGTCTGAAAGAGAGTGTAGATCTTGCTGAAATTGGCCTGTCTGAAAGAGTGTACATCGTGCTGAAATTGGCCTGTCTGAGGGAGAATGTATATCTTGCTGAAATTGGCCTGTCTGAAGGAGAGTGTACATCTTGCTGAAATTGGCCTGTCTGAAAGTGTGTACATTTTGCTGAAATTGGCCTATCTGAAAGAGAGAGAGTACATTTTTCTGAAATTGGCCTATCTGAAAGAGTGTATACATTTTTCTGAAATTGGCCTATCTGAAAGAGAGTGTACATTTTTCTGAAATTGGCCTATCTGAAAGAGTGTATACATTTTGCTGAAATTGGCCTATATGAAAGAGTACATCTTGCTGAAAGAGAGTGTACCTCTTGCTAAAATTGGCCTCTCTGAAATAGCATGCGAGATAGGCACATTAACAAACTCGTCCTCCATCTTACGGTGTTGCTTCATCCCCAGAACACCAATACATCTCGAAGAATGTCGTTGAACAAGATATTCTTGTGGTGGCTGCTAGTGGGGAATAACGATTTTGACGCCAAGGTTTATAGACGTTTGTTAGTTTGCGAATACTGTGGCTAAATAAAATAGAGACTTGCTGATCTTATTTTTGAGAGCATGATGCTCTGGTGTAGCATATTATTATTATTATTATTATTATTATTATTATTATTATTATTATTATTATTATTATTATTATTATACTAACTGTGAGTGATTCAAGTTGTGTACTCTCTTGCATACTCCTTCCCAGAAATAAGTCAGTGTAAATCTTGTAGTGCATATATTGCACAAATGATCTGCAGGACTCCGGCTTATGTCTCTCTCTCTCTCTCTCTCTCTCTCTCTCTCTCTCTCTCTCTCTCTCTCTCTCTCTCTATATATATATATATATATATATATATATATAAATATAAATATACATACATACATACACACACATACATATATATATATATATATATATATTGTGTGTGTGTGTGTGTGTATATATACATCTTAGATAGAGAGAGAGAGAGAGAGAGAGAGAGAGAGAGAGAGAGAGAGACTGATTCCATTTGGCAGCCTTTGGCAAAAGTAGTGGCTGTGCTAGGAGTATTGTAGGAAGCATGTGATTGCCGGTCTCTCTCTCTCTCTCTCTCTCTCTCTCTCTCTCTCTCTCTCATTCTATCCGGTTTATGACGTTTTTCACATTACGAATGCACGGTTGGTTTTTATAGGTTATCATGAAGTTTAGTCTTAAGCACTGATGAGTATGAGCGTATGTTTGTTCGAGTTTCCGGTATTAATTTGTGCATCTAATTTTCATCATCATCATCATTATCTCCTCCTATGCCTATTGACGCAAAGGGCCTCGGTTTGATTTCGCCAGTCGTCTCTTATCTTGAGTTTTTAAAAGATACGTCACCATCATCATCATCTACCTCACATTCATAGTCCTCAGCCATGTAGGCCTGGGTCTTTGAACTCTTCTACTGCCTTGTGGACCCTACTTCACGCTTCGTAGTCCTCAGCCATGTAGGCCTGGGTCTTGGAACTCTTCAAGTGCCTTGTGGAGCCCAATTATTTGGTGAACTATCTAGACAAAATTGAATAAATGCACATCTGATGTGCGTCCAGTTACAGAAGTGGATTCGAAAACCTTTTTTTAATAAGCTCTACAAATATCCTTCAACTCTCCTTCCTTTTGAGCTCTGAGACGGTGCCAGCAAATGACCTTAAGTGCCGCTAACTTAAGGAGGCGCACTGTAGGCACAAAAGTATTAAAATATTCCTTTTTGAATGTCTGAAGTTGTGGAGACTGGGAGTGCATTCTGGCTGCACTTGCCTTTCAGCCAATCAGTGAACGCAAATTTGTCGGGGGAAAAATAAATTGTTGCAGAAGATAGCATTTGCCAGAATGTGACGTACCCCTGTGATGAAAAGCTCTAAATGTCCCCCTCGTGGACTGGTATAAATAGTTTTTTTGCGCTTGTTTATTTTTGGGGGTACCTTGTACAGTTGGCTTCATTAATTCCGGTACACTTCATGGGAATCTAAGTTTATTTTTTTTTTTTTTTTTGGGGGGGGGTACCTTGTACAGTTGGCTTCATTAATTCCGGTACACTTCATGGGAATCTAAGTTTATTTTTTTTTTTTTGGGGGGGGGGGGGGTACCTTGTACAGTTGGCTTCATTAATTCCGGTACACTTCATGGGAATATAAGTTTATTTTTTTTTTTGGGGGGGGGGACCTTGTACAGTTGGCTTCATTAATTCCGGTACACTTCATGGGAATCTAAGTTTATTTTTTTTTTGTGGGGGGTACCTTGTACAGTTGGCTTCATTAATTCGGGTACACTTCATGGGAATCTAAGTTTTTTTCTTTTTTTTTGGGGGGGGGGGTATCTTGTACAGTTGGCTTCATTAATTCCGGTACACTTCATGGGAATCTAAGTTTAATTTTTTGGGGGTACCTTGTACAGTTGGCTTCATTAATTCCGGTACACTTCATGGGAATCTAAGTTTATTTTGGGGGGTACCTTATACAGTTGGCTTCATTAATTCCGGTACACTTCATGGGAATCTAAGTTTATTTTTTTTTGGGGGGGGGGGTACCTTGTACAGTTGGCTTCATTAATTCCGGTACACTTCATGGGAATCTAAGTTTATTTTTGGGGGGTACCTTGTACAGTTGGCTTCATTAATTCCGGTACACTTCATGGGAATCTAAGTTTATTTTGGGGGGTATCTTATACAGTTGGCTTCATTAATTCCGGTACACTTCATGGGAATCTAAGGAGACGTCAGTGTATCGGAATTAATGAAGCCAACTGTACAGACTTAAGTTTTGTCCCTTAGACGTCACTTAGTTTGTTCTATAAGCAATGCAAATGGTTTGGTCATGTGTGTGTTGGTGTTTTTTTTTTTTTTTTTTTTTTTTTTTTTTTCCCTCGGTATTATTTACCTCTTCGTCACCCTTGTCTGGCCAGCAAGCGTTGCTGCCAAACCACGTTTTCATTCCCCGTTTTCTTTTTATTGAAGGTTGATACTGTATTGTTGCTCATCCACGAATATTGCAGTACTTAGTTTCTCAAATACATTCTCACATTCAGACTGTTTCATTAGAGTTCATGAGTTTATATGTAAGTTTTAGCAGTATTTTCCATATCTGTTTTTATGTGGATTTATCATATTTTACTATGTATTTTTTAATATTAACTCTTTCACTTTCGTAATAAGATTTCTCCCTCTTAAACTCTCGTATCATACCCTCTGTATCATGTTCTTTCAATCTCTTAGGTTAGAAGTCTCTTGCTTGAGGGTACACTCAGGCACACTATTCTGTTTTATTTCTCTTCCTCTTGTTATTTTAAAATTTTATTGTTTATATCTGAAATATTTATTTCAGTGTTATTGTTCTTAATATTCTCCTGTAGTTCATTTCCTTATTTCCTTTCCTCAATGAGCTATTTTCCCTATTGGGGCCCTTGGGCTTATAGCATTCTGCTTTTCCAACTAGAGTTGTAGCTTTTGCAAAAATTATTAATATGAGCGGATGTTCCCCAAGAATGGTTTTTCTATATAGTCTGTTAAATGGATATTTGCAATGCATTGATTTTGTTTCATCGATGCAGATAACGTTTCCGTTATCTATGATAATAAATTAAATGCCAGAAATAACTAGAATATCTCTTAGAAAATGTAAAGTAACAACGATACATGTTGCAATTGGAACAGAAAGCGCTAGGGGCAGACCATCTTGCGTGTAGGGTTTGTCTCGTTTGTTATTTATTTTAAGGTCTGCTTTTCTGTTCCTCTACAGCAGGGGAACCCTACGCTCTACAGGATCTTCACAGTCATTTTATCATGTGTATTCCAAGGCATTCAGCATTTCACACCGCATATTGCTCGTTTACTGTCATTGTTATTGTTTGCTAAGCTACAACTCTAGTTGGGAAAGCAAGATGTTATTAGCCTAATGGCTCCAACAGGGAAAGTAGCCCAGTGAGGAAAGGAAATAAATAAATGATACAAGTAGCAATGAACAATAAAAATGAAATATTTTAACAATTACAACATCGAAGAAGATGTTTCACATATAAATTATTAAAAGGGTTATGTCAGCCTGTTTAACATAAAACGCTTGCTGCAAGTTTGAACTTTTTGAAGTTCTACCGATTCTACTACCCGATTAGGAAGATCATTCCACAACTTAGTCAAAGCACTTTGAAAACTAGAAAGTCTCCAGTTTCCTCTTAAAAGCATAAGTATCTTCAGTCTCAAAGCAAAGAACAGATCCAGAGGGAAGTGGAAAGGCGGACCCCTTGCCATTTGTAATAAACTTCGTTTCGAACTCTGTCGAAAGTCTTATTCTCTTTCTGGCTCCACCCACCTGTTGCATTATGCTCTAGGCCTCGTTCAGGTGCATGCTAGGCGGGCCGAGAACTGAACGGGTTTTTAGAGTTCAGTGAGTTCAGTTTAGCTGTCGTGTAATCTTCGTGCATTGAGAACGTCCGAGCTGTTATTGGACTACGTTTATTACTTGATTTATCGTTTGTAATTCAAACCCTTAAGGATTTGTTCCTTAGAAGAATGTGTACTGTATATTAAACGATACGTTATCCAGTTGAAGTTCGCACATAAACAACTAGAAATTCGCATGAGAGAACATTATTTGGAGACTAATGGTTCTCTTAAATAAGGATTAATGAGAGAGAGAGAGAGAGAGAGAGAGAGAGAGAGAGAGAGAGAGAGAGAGAGAGAGAGAGAGAGAGAGAGAGAGAGACATTAATATGAATTACTTATTTTGATCTGTCTTTGACCGTTGTGGTCGGGTTACTGCAACTTGATAGAAACAACAAATATATTGTAATTTACATTATTTACAACCTCAGCCAGTTCTTTTATTCTATAAATATGAACAGTTTGACCAGAGATGGGTCTTGTTTGAAACTCTGTGTGAACGTGAGTTATAGCTGTTGGTCAGCAACCTTGCCTTTTATATAATTGTTGAAATTCAATGGAAAAGTATATATTATGAAATAAAGTATTATATATATACATATATATATATATATATATATATATATATATATATATATATATATATATATATATATATATATATATATATATATATATATATATATATACTATATGCATATGTAAATAAAGTAAACCCACAGCTAATGAAAAATTAAATTTATTTTGATTCTCAGAAGAGAATGGGAGGTGGTCCCTTCGAAAGTTCGAGATAAATTTATTTTTTCATAAATTATGGGTCAATTTAATTTTTCAGATATACACGATATATATATATATATATATATATATATATATATATATATATATATATATATATATATATATATATACACACATACACATACACATTGTGGTCGTGTCTATTCATGCATACACAAGCCAACTCACACCAGAAATCCGTTTTTATCGAACCTTTGTATTTTTAATCACTTCTGAAAAATAATTCGTAAAACATCGAACCATTTATTAACACAGGGATGTAATGATACATCGAACCATTTATTAACACAGGTATGAAATGATACATCCAATCATTTATTAGCACATGTATAAAAGGATACATCGAATCATTTATTAGCACATGTATAAAAGGATACATCGTATCATTTATTAGCACATGTATAAAAGGATACATCGAGCCATTTATTAACACATGTATAAAAGGATACACCATTTATTAGCACAGGTATAAAATGATACATCGAATCATTTATTAACACATGTATAAAAGGATACACCATTTATTAGCACAGGTGTAAAATGATACATCGAATCATTTATTAACACATGTATAAAAGGATACACCATTTATTAGCACAGGTATAAAATGATACATCGAATCATTTATTAACACATGTATAAAAGGATACACCATTTATTAGCACAGGTATAAAAGGATACATCGAACCATTTATTAACACAGGTATGAAATGATACAACGAACCATTTATCAACACGGGTATGAAATGATGCATCAAATCATTTGAAATATTAGCACATGTATAAAGGGATACACCATTTATTAGCACAGGTATAAAAGGATACATCGAGCCATTTATTAACACAGGTATGAAATGATACATCGAGCCATTTATTAACACAGGTATGAAATGATACATCGAATCATTTTAAAAAAAATGATACGTGCGCCGTTGATAAGAGACGAGAACTGTGTCGTTGCAGTTTTCTTCTGCTCTGGAGCGTCTCGAGAAGAACTTGGGTGTTCGTCACCTCTGTTTTATTTATAAGTTGCTTCAAGACGACACCGCAGACACGTGTTTGGTTAGCCGGTTAGGAAAGAGGCACCTGCGCCACTCTCGACCTCTGCCTTCGGTGGATTTGCTGGTTTGAATTATATATTTATTTTTTATCTCATATAGTTTTTCCTCTGTTTAATTAATTGATTTGGGGTTTTCTGGCATCCTGACATCTAAGGTCATTGACGCCGATGTCTTCTGTCTAGTTCACCTTGATAAACACTCGAAGAGTTGGAAGACCCAGGCCTACATGGTTGAGGACTATGAAGGGCGAAGTAGATGATGAATGGAGGGGTATTCAATTAAAAGCTCAAGATAGAGAAGACAGGCAAAATCTAACCGAGGCCCCTTGCGTCAATAGGCGTAGGAGGCGATGACATGATGATGATATGTTTTATTTTAGTAGTTAGTTTTTCATATGTTTTTTCCTTACTTTACTGCTTTCCATATTGGTTTCCTCTTGCGAGTAGAATCCTGCTTTTTTCAGTTACGGATGCGACGCGAAAGATGCAATTCTAAAGTTAGATGGGACCTAATTTGGTGTCAATCATATCTTGATTGTAACTCTTAATTGGTACAGATTTTACTCCACGATTGATAACTTCATCAGAATTTTGATCATACAGTAGTAGTAGGTTGGCCAAGGCATCAACCACCCGTTGATATATTGGATCCTTCTATTGGCCAGGTTGTCATTCATTGGACCCCACTCTGGTTACGGCTCATTTTTCATTTGCCTACACAGATCGAATAGCCTGTCCTATTCTTTACACATTCTCCTCTTTTCTCTTACTCCTGACAACACTAAGATAACCAAAAAATTCTTCTTCACTGCTTCACTGTAATTATTCAGTGGCTACTTTCCACTTGATAAGGGTAGAAGAGACTCTTAACCTATGATAAGCAGCCCTTGTAGGAGAAGGACACAACAAAATTAAACCATTTCTCTCTAGTCTTGGGTAATACCATAGCCTCTGTATCCTGGTCTTGCATTGCCTTGGGTTAGAGTTCCCTTGCTTGAGGATTCACTCAGACACTAATCTATCAGTTTCCTTATTTGCTTTCCTCACTGGGTCAATTTCACTGTTGGAGCCCTTGGGCATATAGCGTCCTGTTTTGACAGAATATTGATATTCAAACGCTAGACTGTTACTTATGTTGTCATAATCTAATTATTTCAACGTAAGTGATATTATTTTGATAGCAGACTGATGTTTTTGTATTCTAAATTAGAGGAATGATTCTCACGAAAAGGAAGGTGGCTGTTTTACTCACAGGTGCAAATCTGGTGTGCATTTATAAAGGGCGAAGCTGATTACATCATAGAGAGAGGAGAGAGAGAGAGAGAGAGAGAGAGAGAGAGAGAGAGAGAGAGAGAGAGAGAGAGAGAGAGAGAGAGAGCTGGAAGGGGGGTTGAGTCAAGAGGCAAGTGAGAGTTTCTGCTTAATGCGAAGCTCTGGGGGTCAGGTGTGAGTTGGCCGGAGGGGAGGGGGGGGGGGGGCGTGTTGCAGATGGAGGGCTATAGTATATATTTGTCCGGCTTCCGCCTGGCACACATCCTAGAACTCTCACATCTCACATTATTAGTGTGCGAGTATGTTAAGATCATACTTTTCCCTCACAAGTGTTCGATATTTATTGGGAGATGATTATGAATTGTGGCGATCCGACCAATAGTCGAATTTTGCCGATACCAGTTGGTGTGTTGTGATGAAGCCACGAGTCGGGGCTTATAAGGCTTCGTTTTGGCCTCCTTCGGGACATAGTATGTCGTTTAGTGTCGGCGTCGGAAGCTTACTTGAACCTGACGACCTGCCCATGTTATTATTTCACTCACTGTATTTTCTGTAGCCTTCCCCTGTATATTTGCGTAAAAGTCCAGTTTAATATTTGCGTAAAAGTCCAGTTTTTTAATGGCAATGATCTGCTTTTGTCATTATTTCCTTCGCTATATTTTCTGTAGTCTTCCCCTGTATATTTGCGTAAAAGTCCAGTTTTTTAATGGCCCTACGACCTGCTTATGTCATTATTTCACTCGCTGTTTTTTTTTTTTTTTTGTAGCCTTCGCCTGTATATTTGCGTAAAAGTCCAGTTTTTTTAATGGCAATGATCTGCTTATGTCAATATTTCACTCGCTGTATTTTCTGTAGCCTTCGCCTGTATTTGCGTAAAAGTCCAGTTTTTTTTAATGGCAATGATCTGCTTATGCCATTATTTCACTCGCTGTATTTTCTGTAGCCTTCCCCCATATATTTGCGTAAAAGTCCAGTTTTTTTAATGGCAACGACCTGCTCATGTCATTATTTCACTCGCTGTATTTTCTGTAGTCTTCCCCTGTATATTTGCGTAAAAGTCCAGTTTTTTTTTAATGGCAATGATCTGCTTATGCCATTATTTCACTCGCTGTATTTTCTGTAGCCTTCCCCTGTATATTTGCGTAAAAGTCCAGTTTTTTTAATGGCAACGACCTGCTCATGTCATTATTTCACTCGCTGTATTTTCTGTAGTCTTCCCCTGTATATTTGCGTAAAAGTCCAGTTTTTTTTAATGGCAATGATCTGCTTATGCCATTATTTCACTCGCTGTATTTTCTGTAGCCTTCCCCTGTATATTTGCGTAAAAGTCCAGTTTTTTTAATGGCAACGACCTGCTCATGTCATTATTTCACTCGCTGTATTTTCTGTAGTCTTCCCCTGTATATTTGCGTAAAAGTCCAGTTTTTTTAATGGCAACGACCTGCTCATGTCATTATTTCACTCGCTGTATTTTCTGTAGTCTTCCCCTGTATATTTGCGTAAAAGTCCAGTTTTTTAATGGCAACAAGCTGCTCATGCCATTATTTCACTCGCTGTATTTTCTGTATCCTAAGACGCTCGAATGGTATTTCCCCTTCGCCTGTATATTTGCGTAAAAGTCCAGTTTTTTTAATGGCAACGACCTGCTCATGTCATTATTTCACTCGCTGTATTTTCTGTAGTCTTCCCCTGTATATTTGCGTAAAAGTCCAGTTTTTTAATGGCAACAAGCTGCTCATGCCATTATTTCACTCGCTGTATTTTCTGTATCCTAAGACGCTCGAATGGTATTTCCCCTTCGCCTGTATATTTGCGTAATAGTCCAGTTTTTTAATGGTCTGATGACCTGCTTATGCCATTATTTCACTCGCTGTATTTTCTATAGCCCAAGACTCCAAATATTATTTCACCTTGGCCTGTATATTTGCGTAAAAGTCCATTTTTTAATGCTTTGGCAAACTAGGTCATAAATTAGCCTAGCTCGTCATTTGGAATTGGAAATGAAAGGATAATACTTGAACTATTTATTTTGGAGATTTAATAATATTTTTACTCCTTGATCTGTTGTTTAGAAAAATATAATTAATTTTACTCCTAATTTCTTCATCCACCTTGATCTGTTTTTTTTTTTCATAATTAATTGTACTCCTAATTTCTTTATTCACCTTGATCTGTTTTTTATAAAAATAATTAATTTTACTCTTAATTTCTTAATCCACCTTGATCTGTTTTTTTTTTAAATATAATTAATTTTACTCCTAATTTCTTTATCCACCTTGATCTGTTTCATTAAAAAATTCTAATTACTTTTACTCCTATTTCTTTATCCACATTAATCTGCTCCCATACATGAACGCAGGACGAACTCAGACGATTCAATTGTAAAGGTACGGTCAGTGCATTCATCCGGGGTCTGTTCTGGTGGCTGTTTCTGCCCGGAAGTTGAATACTGAATCACCTTTATGGATCGGTGGATAATAATTCAGTTGGTTTAACCTCTCACAGATAAATGGCATGTTTATTTATCGATATACAAGCACACATAGGCATAAGTTGATATTAAAACATTGGGGTTTCATTTTGTATTTGCTAAATGAGGCTTGTCCTACCATGCTATTGCTGTTTTTAGCTTTATTTCAGAAGCAGGTCTTTTGAAAGATATTTAACTTTTAAAATGATATCTTTGCTTTTATGGTTTTAATTGAATATTCTTTTATTTTTTTTATCTACAATAAAGTATATCGACGTCAATGACCTTAGATGTCAGGATGCCAGAAAACCTCAAATCAATCAATCAATCAATCTGAGTCCGCTCTGGTTGGCCGACTAATCACGTACCTCACCAACTTTCACCTTGTCACAAAATAACACAAACTTTTCAATAATTCAGTGGTTAATTAGTAGTGATGGTTAGACGTGATGCCATAAACCCCTTGTAGGAGACTTAAAATTACTGCCAGATCTTTACTGGGACAGATCCTTTAACGTTTAAAACGCTTCCAGAAGACTAAAATTACTACGATATCTTTGCTCAGACAGCATCTATAACGTTTGAACACTCCCAGAAGACTAAAATTACAGCCTGATCTTTTCCCCAGACATAAGCCCCGTTTGTCTCACACTTACCCTGTATAACTTAATTCAGCCGATCCAACACAGATGTGATCGGGTGAATCAAGTTATACAGGTAAGTGTTCGAAAATTAATTTTGAATTTAAAAATTCATTTCATTTATTTATTGTTTATTTGTATATTTTTGTTTGGACAAGGTCTGCATAGCAGCCTTCGATTCTGTTTTCGTTTAAAAAAGGACGTTTTAGGGTATCCTATTAAAGTTCACATTATTTTTTTGTAAATCGTTACGAAAAGAGAAGGACAACAGGGTTGCTGCTTCATACTATAGTCTATTTCTTTTATCAAGGCAGATTTGCACCGACTCGCAGCGGTGCCCTTTTAGCTCGGAAAAGTTTCTTGATCGCTGATTGGTTAGAATTATCTCGTCCAACCAATCAGCGATCAGGAAACTTTTCCGAGCTAAAAGGGCACCGCTGCGAGTCGGTGCAAATCTGCATCGCTAAAAGAAATTGACTATAGTTTTATAATAGATAGTATATGGTTTAAGAAAAGTCCCGCATAATGTGTAAGATACTAATCGGAAATGAATAAACGAAGATGGAATAGAACTCAAAGAATGTACCACTATTAGGTATGGACAAGATTGGGGTCGGATGTGATGAATTAGATAAAACTTTGTCTTGTTTGAATTACCAATTGGTTAACAAAGCAGACGTATTCTCCTAAACGAATAGGAGGAATATTAACGTTTCCTTCTCTTTATGTAACATTTATATGTTATTGATATGCAGGTCATCATCATCATCACCTGTTGCTGTATCAAAAGGTCATGAACTATATTTTTAGAATTGATGCCTTTGATGGTCACGAATATAAAGAGAGATTGGGAAAGTTTATTTGACGCATTGAATCTAAAAGATTTTGAATTCACCTAAAATCATGAAGCTTCAATAGTTGTTGTGGCCTTATTGGTAACGTCTCTGCTTGGAGATCGCAAGTCGTTGGATCGAGTTCTGCTCAAACACGTTAGTTCGTTTTGTCGCTGCAACCTCACCATCCTTGAGAAATAAGGATTGGGATTTTATGGGAGCCTATAGGTCTGCCTGCTGAGTCATCAGCAGCGATTCCCTTATCCTCCTTGGTCCTACCTCAGGTGGAGAAAGGGGAGGTTTGGGCGCTTGATATAGGGTTAGTCTCTAGGCCATTGTCCGATGTGGTAACGTCCCTGACTGGTGATCGCCACACTGTCGTTCGAGTCCCGGTCAAATTCATTAGTTCCTTTAACGTCTGCAACCTCACCATCCTTGTGAAATAAGGGTGGGGATTTAGGGCAGCCTATAGGTCTGCCTGCTGAGTCATCAGCAGCCACTGCCTGTCCCTCCCTGGTCCTAGCTTGGGTGGAGAAGGGGGATTGGGCGCTGATCATACGATATATGGTTAGTCTCTAGGGCATTGTTCTGCTTGCTAGGGCAATGCCACTGTCCCTTGCCTCTGCCATTCTTGAGTGGCCTTTAAACCTTTAAATAGTCCAACCTATATTGAAATATCAGCTCCTAACCCGGCTAAGAGAAGGCACAGAGTTTTCGAATTTGCGATGCAATTTCTGAACGTCTATCCATTGATCTTGTAGGGTCGTTTTGATCAACGATTATTGGTATTATTATTATCATTGCTAGCTAAGCTACAACCCTAGTTAAAAAAAAAAAGAAGATGCTATAAGCCCAATGGCTCCAACAAGGAAAATTAGCCCAGTGAGGGAAGGAAACAAGGAAATAAAAATGTTTTAAGACCAGTAACAACATTAAATCGGATATAGAGTATAGTATCTAGATCTTGGTTCTGATTATCTTCTTTGAATTTGATCGCTTTCTTTTTTTTTTCAATTCCTGAACATGGATTCTTTACTTAGCTCGAATTGTAGAGGACTTAGACACTGATGACCTTTATATTAAACGTAGTGGTAGCATTATTATCATAATTTTGTAGAGTGTGCAGTCTTTTATCAATGATCTCTCTCTCTCTCTCTCTCTCTCTCTCTCTCTCTCTCTCTCTCTCTCTCTCTCTCTCTCTCTCTCTCTCTCTCTCTCTCTCTCTCGTGAATCCTTATTGATTGTTATACTAGAGGCGCATATATGCTATATGTGTGTGACAGACATACGGACAGTCTCTCTCTCTCTCTCTCTCTCTCTCTCTCTCTCTCTCTCTCTCTCTCTCTCTCTCTCTCTCTCTCGATTGTCATGTTAGAAGCGCATATATACTATATTTGTGAGTGACAGCCAGACAAACAGATACTTAATATCTTCACTTATTATCGTACTTATCAATGCCGATTCCCTGGAGGCGAATGACGCAACTAATGTGTTGCTTCGTGTCCTTGCAACTTTCACCTCAAGAGCGCATCGTGTTTACCACTTTGCAATGTTGCATTGTTGTTCAGGGATAATTCATCATATTCTTGATTTCAAGGTAATTCATCATATTCTTGATTTCAAGGTAATTCATCATATTCTTGATTTCAAGGTAATTCATCATATTCTTGATTTCAAGGTAATTCATCATATTCTTGATTTCAAGGTAATTCATCATATTCTTGATTTCAAGGTCGCAATCATCTTTCAGATTCTCAGTGGCTTCTCGTGAGATATCGGCTGGAGTCGGACCAGTATTTTCCTTCAGGCAAATAAGTTGGAAATTGAATATATCTTTGACCAGTATTTTCCTTCAGGCAAATAAGTTGGAAATTGAATGTATCTTTGACCAGTATTTTCCTTCAGGCAAATAAGTTGGAAATTGAATGTATCTTTGACCAGTATTTTCCTTCAGGCAAATAAGTTGGAAATTGAATGTATCTTTGACCAGTATTTTCCTTCAGGCAAATAAGTTGGAAATTGAATGTATCTGTTGTTTGTATTCATTAGATTTTCGTATGGTTAAATGGACATTAACGGTGGCAGTTTATGTTATGTAAGAGATGGTATTTTGTTTCGAATTCAATTAATTGTTATTGTTACCTCTAATGTTTTGTATGTTTCTTGTTACGGTTTTTGCATTTTTTGAATATTAGAAAAGAACGTGACTCTATGTATGAACAGCGTCAAAGAAGAACGTGAATCTGTGCATGAAGTGCGTTAAAGAAGAACATGACTGCATGAACAGCGTCAAAGAAGAACATGACTGTGCATGAACAGCGTCAAAGAAGAACATGATTCTGTGCATGAACTGCGTCAAAGAACATCATGACTATGTATGGACAGCGTCAAAGAAGAACATGACTCTGTGCATGAACTGCGTCAAAGAAGAACGTGACTATGCATGAACAGCGTCAAAGAAGAACGTGACTATGCATGAACAGCGTCAAAGACGAACGTGACTATGCATGAACAGCGTCAAAGAAGAACACGACCCTTACGTACATGTACACAACACAAAAATGTAAAAGAGGTTTTATTTCTTCACCTGAACATTGAGTTGAAGGGAATATCGCCTTGGCATAGACGTCTGCGTGAAGTTGAAAATAAGAAAAGGTATGAAGAACTGAAGCAGGGGATCTGACCTTGGATTTGTTTACATTTTGTTCCGAGGAGAGTTGGAGGGGGGGTGGGGAGTCTACTCCCGACACTCTCTGATACAGACACTCCAAGTCTCCAATCCAACAGACGTATAAGCAGATGCCCCCTGTGTTATGAAACTGTATGCCGGGGGAAGGTAAGATGTCTCGATCAGGGGCGAGAACCCATTGGCCTCTCGGCGAATGCACGCAATCACTTGTTGTGTCAGTCTCCGCCTTCTTATTACGAATATTAGTGTAATTAAAGGATGAGAGAGAGAGAGAGAGAGAGAGAGAGAGAGAGAGAGAGAGAGAGAGAGAGAGAGAGAGAGAGAGAGAGAATTAGCTTTCGTCACGTGTTATTAACGTGAAATTATTAGAAATCTGATTACATTGAGAGAGAGAGAGAGAGAGAGAGAGAGAGAGAGAGAGAGAGACTTTGGTTACGTGTTATCAATGTGGAATTATTGAAAATCTGATTACATTGAGAGAGAGAGGGGGAGAATTTTTTACTTTGGTCACGTGTTATGAACGTGTTGTTATTAAAAATATCGTTACACACACACACACACACATATATATATATATATATATATATATATGAGAGAGAGAGAGAGAGAGAGAGAGAGAGAATTGGCTTTCGTCACGTGTTATCAACGTGGTATTATAAAAAAAGAACCCGATTATCATTACTAGCCGACACCGTAAATAAGATGTACTCATTGGTTGCGCAATCAAACCTTTTTTTTTTATGTTCGTCTCAGAAGAATATCGCATTGGTCATTGTTGTAAAGACCTGGCTGGTTTAAATGCTGGTAGCTCTTGTGTTATGATGTCAAATGGCAGTTTTTGACTCTTGGTTTATTGGCTGAAATGGATAAATTGATCTATATTTTTATAGAAATAAAATTTCCAGTTGTGTTGCTTTTAAATCTTTCTCAGATTTAGTCACGTGTGTGTATATGCATGTGCATGTTTGTGCACATGTATGTATATATATATTTATATATATATATATATATTTATTTATTTATTTATTTTATATATATATGTATATGTATGTATGTATATGTATGTATATATATATATGTATATGTATATATATTTATATATATAAATATATATATGTATGTATGTACATGTTATATATATGTATATATATATATATATATATATATATATATATATATATATATATACAGGTATATATATATATATATATATATACTATATATACAGTATATATATATATATATATATATATATATATATATATACTGTGTGTGTACCTACATATACAATATATTTGTAATAAAATTGTTGATGCATTTGACTTCTTAATCATAGGGACTTTGCAAAAGCTTCGTTGCTTGGTAACTGCCAGTGAAGAAGTATTGCTGAAGGTGTTTTAAAAGAGCAAAGGCGACCTCGTCTTCTCTGGTATTCAAAGGGGCTAATGTTCTTGGATTTTTTTTATCTCGGCCCAGCGTCAGAATCGTCGGCCTTGGAGAATAGGAAAGCGCAGAATACAGATGAAGTCTCTTTTGCAGGAGTTATAGTCTCTCTCCTTATGCCAAAGGAAGTGGCCTGATTGGTAACGTCTCTGCCTGGTGTTTGCCAGTCGGGGGTTCGAGTCCCGCTCAGACTCGTTAGTGCCATTAGGGTCTGCAACCTTACCATCCTTGTGAGCTAAGGTTGGGGGGTTTGGGGGAGCCTATAGGTCTATCTGCTGAGTCATCAGTAGCCACTGCCTGGCCCTCCCTGGTCCTAGCTTGGGTGGAGAGGAGGTTTGGGCGCTGATCATATAATATATGGCCAGTCTCTAGGGCATTGTCCTGATTGCTAGGGCAATGTCACTGTCCCTTGCCTCTGCCATTCATGAGCGACCTTTAAACCTTTAAATAGAAATGTACTAGAAAAGCACACACAGTGCAGACCTCCGCCCCGGCTGGTTATTTTTCGAGGCTAGGGTTAATTCGGTCGACCTTTTGCTCGAGTTTGACCCTGACCTTTGACACAGGACGTTCAAAATTGAATCACTTCAACGTCTCAACATAACAATTAATATCCCTGAAAGTTTCACTACTCTATTAGTAAGATTATGGCCAGGAAGTTATTCACAAACAAACACAAACAGGGGCGAAATCATAACCTCTTACTAACGTCGTTGGCGGAGCTAATAATGTGGCACTTATCAGCAAGTGGTGTTATCAGTGTGGTGGGATGCTGAACTCCCCTATCAAAATCAAGACAATTGATTTGTGTACCCGCTCCATAATTCACATAGCTCAGGTGGCGCTGAATAATTGACAGCTGCCGTTAACTCCACTTCCATGCGCTCTTTTACGCAATTCTTGATGTCCTCTAATGTCGCAGTAACACTATAGTCAATTCTTTTTAGCGTCTACCTTTTCCAACTTTCACTTAAACCGAATCATCATCATAAAAGGCCATGACGATCCATCAAATTTTATAAATCGCGATATTTCCCTGATTTTAATCGGAAATTCTCCGTAAAAATATACTGTTCTCAGCCGTGTTTCGGTAAAATACCAGTGACCGTAATTTCTACCATACTTCATTATTATCTTTTGCCGGTTGGTGACCGTAATATCACTCCTTTACGTCAATTTATCCGTTTTTAAAACGGTAAATGCCTGGCAATATTTATTCCAAGATCTTTACCGTTTTTTATGGTAAATTTCAAGTGTTTACTAGAGTCAATTCTTTTTAGCGAGGTAGATTTACACCGACTCGCAGGGGTGCCCTTTTATCTCGGAAACGTTTCTCTGCTCTCGCTGATTGGTTGGACGAGATAATTCTAACCAATCAGATAGCAGGAAACCTTTCCGAGCTAAAAGGGCACCGCTGCAAGTCGGTGCGAATGCGCCCCATTAAGAAAAAATGAGTATAGTAATTTTTTACAAGGCGTAAGATGCTGACAGATCTATTTCCTTACTAATGTTGAAATCTTGTTCATGATTTTAAGGAGTTGCCTGGTATTCTTAACACGTGTGTATGTTCTCCTTTCTCGCTCTTTAGTCTCCTTTAGCTTGTCTCAATTTGTGGGGTTTCCCCCCCCCCCCCCCAAGCTGAATGGTCTCCTCTGCCCTAGTGCCAGGTCTTATGACCTAAACTCTATGGATCCAAATTCAAAATTGGTTTTTATATTACACTATTGGATTGTTCTTGATAGGACATTTTCGCTATTGTATTTTAGTGTTTGTTGCTAGTTTCGCTTAGTAAATAAACCATATGCTATTGGTCCAGTATGTCACACAGACAGAGTTTATTTAAGGCAATTACCTTAGTTTAAGGTAATTTTCGTGGTTTCAAGGTAATTCTAAGGTAATTTAGGGTTTTCTACCTTGAAACTTAAGGAAATTGGAAAAAGTTTTAAGGTAATCTAAGGTAAAAAGCAGCAGCATTTAAGGTTAATGGCCACATGGCACATGCTCGAGTTTAAACCCTGACACAGAACATTACCTATTATTATTATTATTATTACTATCCAAGCTACAACCCTAGTTGGAAAAGCAAGATGCTATAAGCCCAGGGGCTCCAACAGGGAAAAATAGCCCAGTGAGGAAAGGAAATAAGGAAATAAATAATTGAAGAGAACAAATTAACAATAAATCATTCTAAAATAAGAAACAACGTCAAAACAGACAAACGTTATAACCTTTTTACGCAAATCTGCGAATCAATTTTTTCTACTGTTACATTTGCAACTACTTCTAAAGTTTCTAGTGTATCATTTCAATACGTTTGTACTTCTATTATCATAGAAAATATAAGAATAACCATAATGGTAATGATAGTAATTTTATGAAATACCATATCAGGCCACATCTTGGGCTCCATAGTTATTCATGTACACTACATGTGATGTACTAATTTGGTTAATTGAAGATTTGGCTATTTACTGTCTTGATACAGACTCAAGGCAACGAATTTCCATTTTAATTTCTCTCTCTCTCTCTCTCTCTCTCTCTCTCTCTCTGCATAGATTTTAACAATACCCGCAACGTTCTCTATTTCTCATAGCTCTGGTATAAACTCTCTCTCTCTCTCTCTCTCTCTCTCTCTCTCTCATAGATTTTAACAATACCCGCAACGTTCTGTATTTCTCATAGCTCTGGTATAAACTCTCTCTCTCTCTCTCTCTCTCTCTCTCTCCATAGATTTTAACAATACCCGCAACGTTCTCTATTTCTCATAGCTCTGGTATAAACTCTCTCTCTCTCTCTCTCTCTCTCTCTCTCTCAGCATAGATTTTAACAATACCCGCAACGTTCTGTATTTCTCATAGCTCTGGTATAAACTCACTCTCTCTCTCTCTCTCTCTCTCTCTCTCTCCATAGATTTTAACAATACCCGCAACGTTCTCTATTTCTCATAGCTCTCTCTCTCTCTCTCTCTCTCTCTCTCTCTCTTTTACGAATCCATTTAATTATGCAATAGTATTTTAAGTGTTTACTTTTGCACTTTAGGTTCTTAGTAAATAGCGTTGTTGTATGCGTTGTTATATAAGTTATAAGTTTATAAGTTATGTAAGTGAAACAACGTCTGGTATACAAGGCGGCCACTTGTATTTGTAAATCAGGCTTATAATCAACTTTGAAGACAAGTGTTTATGAACCATCACTGGTGTTGGCTTTCAGATTTAGTGTGACCATTTGACGCTATCCCCAGACTGTATTAGGTCTGCGGAAAGACTCACTCTCTCTCTCTCTCTCTCTCTCTCTCTCTCTCTCTCTCTCTCTCTTTCTTTCTCTCTCTGCATAGGTTTTAACAATACCTGCAACGTTCTCTATTTCTCATAGCTCTGGTATAAAATTTCTCTCTCTCTCTCTCTCTCTCTCTCTCTCTCTGCATAGACCTTAACAATACCTGCATCTTTCTCAATTTCTCATAGCTCTGGTATAAACTCACTCTCTCTCTCTCTCTCTCTCTCTCTCTCTCCATAGACTTTAACAATACCTGCATCTTTCTCTATTTCTCATAGCTCTGATATAAAATTTCACCTCTCTCTCTCTCTCTCTCTCTCTCTCTCTCTCTCTCCCCGTAGACTTTAACAATACCTGCATCTTTCTCAATATCTCATAGCTCTGGTATAAACTTAATTAGCTGATTTCTCAATCATAAATTAATAGCACGAGAAAGAATTGTACAATACGATGTTGACAACTAACCATGTTTATAGACAACCACATACATTCTGCCTTATCGCTCTCTTCATCCTGTTGTTCAATACCCACAAGCGAGAGAGAGAGAGAGAGAGAGAGAGAGAGAGAGAGAGAGAGATTAATGTCGGTCATTTAGTCTTGTTATTGTTCGTGTGTGATGAATCTTATGATGATTTTTTACTATTTGTTAAGGGAATAGCATTTTCAGATTTCTGTTAAAATCAATGTTCAGTAGTTTGGAGTTGCCGATACTTACGTTAGTCCTCTCTCTCTCTCTCTCTCTCTCTCTCTCTCTCTCTAAATTTAATACATATGAACTTGTATAATGAGAGTTATCTGTGAAATTGATTGATGAAAGCAATAATTCAACGTAAATTATCCTGAATCTTGTTCTTTACGTACTAAATTATATCAGGGTAATGAAAATAATTATAGTGATTATATTTTAATTTCATTATAAATAAAGTTATATATTCCTGTGAGATGTTCTTGCTCTTATATATTACGTTTTAATAGGAATAGGAATTTAATATACTTATTAATATAAATACTAATTTGATATATTTTTTTTTTGTATTCAGTGTAATTTATGTGACTAAACGCAGCCAGTTGATAAAAGATATATATATATATATATATATATATATGAACATATATCACAAGCACACGTGATTTTAATTAATGTAAATATCACCCACGAAATGCATTTAATACCGAATTCTATCTTGGGAATACATATCCACTTGGAATTCATTTTATGGTAACAGCTTCTGGCCGGGTGGTGATTCGAACCACCACCTGTACGGCTTGAAACTATGCTGGCAGGGACCCTACCGACTCAGCTATCTCTTAGCTGAGTCGGTAGGGTCCCTGCCAGCATAGTTTCAAGCCGTACAGGTGGTGGTTCGAATCACCACCCGGCCAGAAGCTGTTACCATAAAATGAATTCCAAGTGGATATGTATTCCCAAGATAGAATTCGGTATTAAATGCATTTCGTGGGTGATATTTACATATATATATATGTGTGTGTGTGTGTGTGTGTGTATAAACATATACATATATAAACATATATATATATAAATATATACATATATATGTAAATATATACACACACACATATATATATATATATATATAGATATACATACATACATGTATTTGGATATCTATATATATATATATATATACATACATACATATTAATGCATTATTTTTCGGATTTTCTGAGGCACATTTATTGTAATTTTAATGACAGCAAAGGGAAGTTTCTTGACTACCATATGCTTTATGTTGTAGAAACATTAAAGTGACCACTTTTCCCCCTTTTTTTTTTTTTTTTTTTTTTTTTCGCATGGGCGTTGTGCGTTTGTTGTAAGAGTGGGCGTGGCTCTTCCATCGTGACTAACGCTTCCTTGCGTGAGTGCTGTAATTTCTTGATTAATTTCGTAACGTTCCCTACGAAAGAAACTTGAATCACTTTTTTTTTATGTTTCGTGAACTGCGAATTACGTTTCATGAAAATGTTTCGTGGAAGAAAGTTTTCTTGGAGTGTTACATTTGATTTCGTCATCTAAGTAGTTGCTTGTTCTCCCTTCTAACGTTTCTCTCTCTCTCTCTCTCTCTCTCTCTCTCTCTCTCTCATTTTGCGTCCATTCACGTTACGGATTTTTTATTTTGTTTTTCTGTCGCGTGTTTTAAGGGGTTATACTCATGTGGAGGGATTTTATCTTTTCCTTGATCATGTAATATTCTCTCTCTCTCTCTCTCTCTCTCTCTCTCTCTCTCTCTCTCTCGCAGATACTTTGGCCTAGAAGAGGAATAATTTTGTGCAAAATTTTCTCTGAAAATTAGGCTAAGACTGGACCTTTAACTGGCAAAATTATTTTCGTTCACTCTTCTTTCTTGTTATAAAATGCGCCCTTAACTTTTAGCCTTATAGTTATTATGCAGGTAAATAAACAGAGCTTATTTTTTTTTTCTTATTTACGTTTTTGATATAAAGACATTTTTTCTTATTTTGCCAAGATTCTTGGATATGTGTTGTACTATACTAGCGGTATTTTTAGATTTATTTCAGAAGCAGGTCTTCTGAATGCTACTTAAATTCTATAAGTACATCTTTACTTTCATTGTTTTAAATTTAATTTCTCTTTATTCTTTATTTATAACAAATGATACGGGTGTTAATGACCTTAGATGTCAGGCTTCCAGAAAACTCAATCAATCAATCAATCAATCAATCAATCAATCTTGTTTTGTCTCGCCTATTCGCCATGTTTTAGTAATCAATTTATTCAATTGAAAATTATGTATTTCCTAGTATACTTTATCCAATTTGAATGTATTGAGCGCTGACGTTTACTTTATCCAATTTGAATGTATTGAGCGCTGACGTTTACTTTATCCAATTTGAATGTATTGAGCGCTGACGTTTACTTTATCCAATTTGAATGTATTGAGCGCTGACGTTTACTTTATCCAATTTGAATGTATTGAGCGCTGACGTTTACTTTATCCAATTTGAATGTATTGAGCGCTGACGTTTACTTTATCCAATTTGAATGTATTGAGCGCCGACTTTGTTCAAGAGAAATTTTTAGTTGAAAGGCAAATTTGGTGTGACAGACAACTTTCTTTAAAACGTCAATGAAAGACTCCAATAGGTGGATTCAGTTCCGTCATTTGTCACAAGATTTCTCCAATTGATCGCTCACAACTTTAGTGTGTTTTCTCTCGGTGAAAGTATTGGCCTGGAAGTGCGTGTGGTTAGCATTCCTTACAGGACTGTACATCATTATTTCTGTATTTTGCAAAGGCTGTTATAACATTTTCTGTATTCTTACCACTTTATATTAATTTGTTTGCTATTCTTTAAGCAGAAGTGTCCTGAAAATAAGGTCATTTTGTGAATTTTGTCCACTTTATATTAATTTGTTTGCTATTCTTTAAGCAGAAGTGGGAATTGCCCTGAAAATAAGGTCATTTTGTCCACGTTATATTAATTTGTTTGCTATTCTTTAAGCAGAAATGGGAATTGCCCTGGAAATAAGGTAATTTTGTGTATTTTGTCCACTTTATATTAATTTGTTTGCTATTCTTTAAGCAGAAGTGTCCTGAAAATAAGGTCATTTTGTGTATTTTCTCCACTTTATATAATCTAAATATGTATTTTACCTTCATTTGCTATTCTTTAAGCAGAATTTGGAATTGCCATGATGATAAGGTCATTATTTCTGTATTTTGTGAAGCTGCGTTATAACATTTTGTGTATGTTTTTTTTCCATCATTTGCTATTCCTCATGCAGAAGTGGAGTTGCAATGTGGATAAGGTCATTATTTCTGTATTTTGTAAAGGCCAGTTTGTGTATTTTTGTTCACTATATTCATCTCAACCTGCAATTTAACTATTTGCAATCCATTATGCACAAGTGGGATTTGCAATCGGGGTATGGTCAGCTTATTATTATTATTATTATTATTATTATTATTATTATTATTATTATTATTATTATTATTAGCTAAGCTATGGTCGTGTAAAATGCCTGGTTGAGGATGGCACAGTCAAATAAGGGACCGTGAGCCCGAAGTTGAAATACTTTTCATCATAGTTTGTGTGTAATTATGCTGATTATAAAAAAAAAATCTGGTTCTTTATTGTTGTCTCTAAAGACCAATGTAATTCAAATCAATCAATCAATTCCATAATTACATTGATCTCTTCAGTGTAATTCTTCTCATGTGAATTACTACGTAATGGCCCACTTAGTAATATGTAAGATAGATTTATATTAATTTATTAAGTGGGATGATATATAATGTGAGTTTTAGTTCCGTAGCGGCTAACTAGACCTGCATGCTCTCTCTCTCTCTCTCTCTCTCTCTCTCTCTCTCTCTACCTTAAGCTGCATTGCCCATCGTTTTTACTAAGTGCTATGAATTACTTTAGGCTATTACTTGAATTAATTACTTATAATTTACAGTTCTACTTAACAATATCGGGGCAGTGAAGTTAATCTTGACTGATAATTAATTATCTTTTCTTTTCTCTCCTCCTCATCCATTCGTTCTTAGTCGATGAAGGGTCATTGACTGTAGTTTCTAGAGTTATGGCAGAGAACATTAATGGCCTTTGCCGCTGCTAGGCGAATTTTAATAACGTACTGCTATGGCTTTAGACGTCACTAGCATTCCGATGACCTTCTCTCTCTGCCTTTCTGTAAGGAATTGTGAATAGGAAGTTTTTATTATTATTATTATTACTTGCTAAGCTACAACCCTAGTTGGAAAAGCAGGATGCTGTAAGCCCAGGGGCTCCAAGAGGGGAAATAACCCATTGAGTAAAGGAAACAAAGAAAAATGAAATTTTTTAAGAAGAGCAACAAGATTAAGATGAAATATCTCCTATATAAACCATAAAAACTTTAACAAACCAAGAGAGAGAGAAATAAGATAGAATAGGTGTGCCCAAGTGTACCCTCGAGCAAGAGATCTCTAACCCAAACGACAGTGGAAGACCATGGTACAGAGGCTATGGCATTACCTAAGATTAGAGAACAATATATATATATATATATATATATATATATACACACAGTATATATGTTATATTCATGATTAAATTTCTTGTTTTTCCCTTTGCGCGTTTCGTTTAAATAGCGTTTTTGGATAGAGGTTTGTATTCACCATATTATTCTTTATTCTGGCTGTGACCCACCATAGTTACTTGACTATGAAATACTTGGGTCATTATTTTTTATATATCATTAACTTCAAAAGCATTAGGCTATATATGTATGTATGTATATATATATAGATATATATATGTATATATATACATATATATATGTATATATGTATATATACACATATATATGTATATATGTATATATGTATATATGTATGCATATATACATACACACATATGTATATGTATATATATGTGTATATATATATATACATATAT